>NC_135859.1:0-287500 GCF_031162955.1 Sander vitreus | reverse complement strand
GACAGAAGTACAAAGAGTCGTTGTGCTATCAAGATGATGCACCGTCTTGTTGCATTGGTGTGAACTGGCAGCTTTCAGAGCGTTGCAGACCAGAGCGTTGCAAGTAACTGGAGGATTCATCTTGTCTCGTCCATACTCCGAACCTACCGGGTAACTTGGAGAGGATCTACCTCAGAACCTTGCCCACTCAAAACTGGGGTTCCTCAGGGATCAGTCCTGGGTCCCCTCCTCTTCTCTTTGTACACCAACTCTCTCGGCTCTGTCATTCAGTCGCACGGCTTTTCTTATCACAGCTACACAGATGACACCCAACTAATTCTCTCCTTTCCGGAGTCTGAAACTCAAGTAGCAGCACGTATCTCGGTTTGTCTGATTGATATCTCTTCTTGGATGTCCACACAGCATCTGAAACTCACCTCGACAAGACTGAGCTCCTTTTCCTTCCAGGGAAGGGCTCTCCTACCCAAGACCTGTCTATAACAAATGACAACTCTGTGGTAGCCCCCACCCAGACTGCAAGAAACCTGGGTGTGACACTTGACGACCAACTCTCCGTCATTGCCAACATTGCTGCAACTACCCGATCGTGTAGCTACATGCTGCATAACATCCGAAGGATACGTCCCCTTCTAACGCAGAAGGCAGCTCAGGTTCTGGTTCAGGCTCTAGTCATCTCACGTCTAGATTACTGCAACTCCCTCATGATTGGCCTGCCTGCATGTGCCATCCGGCCCCTGCAGCTCATTCAGAACGCAGCAGCTCAACTTGTCTTCAGCCTCCCCAGCTATACCGCTCCTCCGCTCTCTTCACTGGTCAGATCAGTTGGCTGCCTGCATCCGCTTCAAGACACTAGTACTTGCATACAGTCCCACGAACAGATCAGCCCCAGTATACATTCAGGACATGGTCAAACCCTATGCCCCAACCCGCCCACTTTGCTCTGCATCAGCCAACCTGCTTGCTGCCCCCCCACAGCAAGGGAGAACTAATCACTCAACGAAATCCCGACTGTTTGCTGTCCTGGCTCCTAAATGGTGGAATGAGCTCCCTATTGACATCAGGATGGCCAAAAACCTACGCATCTTCCGCCGAAGGCTAAAAACACATCTCTTCTGACTACACCTTGGATAAACATAAAGAAATTTGATCCAGTTAGCCAAATGTTCTTCTGTCTCCCAAGCAGGTGGAATTTAGAGTCATTGTTAAGTAACAAAACAATCGGGTCAGTAGGAATTCGACATCCTATCACATCAGATATTATTGATGTTGTTTTCTTCCAGAACTCATGCACCTGTTCACACTCCCAGACCATGTGCAGGAAAGTTCCAGTTTGTTCAGGTTGACAGAACGTGCAATAGGGAGTAGGAATGACTTTAGAGACGTATCTCTTCTGAGGAGTCCAGTATGTCCTATGATATATGTTGAAGTGGATCTGCTGGTGATTTGGGTTCTTGGAACAGTGGGAAATGTTGTTCCAAACTGTCTCCCAATTAATTACGTTCCCCTCCGGGCACAGCTCTCACTCCCATTTCTTTAGTATTTGGAGTTCTCCTACGGATACTTGCATCAGTTTAGCATAAATCCTGGACACTAATCCTCTCACCGGAGAATCAACAAGCCATTTAATGATTGGGTGCATCTCAGGACTGTTCTCCCATGGTACTCCATAACATTTTAGGGCTGATCTTAAGTGAAGATAAAGGAAGAAGGATGTCCTAGGGACCTCAAAGCTAGTTCTCAGGTTTTCAAAACTTAACATACCTTCATCATTGAATAGCTGGTCTAGAGTATAATACCTCTGTCACTCCACTGGTTATAAAGAAAAGGTTTGTTACCAGACATTAAGTGTATGTTGTGCCAAATTGGGGTGTTCAAATGCCACTTATTGGTGTAGCGTAGTTGCTCCTCGACCTGTTTAAAGTTGGTCAATGTGTTGATGATAATAGGGCCATAGGCTAGCGTACACTACTTTACACACCTGTAAAGGCCAGGTCTCGCAGTCTTAGACTTCCAGTGAGGTTTTGCTCTATTTCTATAGCTACATTTTTTTCAGGTAAAAGAAAGGGGATATTTTGGTTTACTATGAAAAACAATAGTCTAGCTAGGTGAACAAGCGAAATACAAGAAATGGTAAACCTAGCCAGCTATCCACAGCTCTTTATCTCTATAGTATTCTAAAACAATATCACTCCCCATAGAATGTTGTTGTCACTGAAAACTAAATGTCATAGGGTCCCTGTTAATGCTATTGTACCGATGTATCCTTCAATTTATTGAGCAGATGGATATTCAAAGATATTTTATTCAAAGTGAGAAAGAGAAGCAGGAGATTGGCAGGGCAGTTGGTTCTGACTGAGGTCAGTAGTGGTCTACAGGTCTAAGGAAATGTGGGGTGTTTTGTTTTCTTCTAACAATACGCATTTGTTGGCAGGTCTAGGCACTAAGGCATAGCCTAAACTAAATTATTTCATTATATTTATTATATATGCTAGTTATATTCTGACCAATTTAACTTTCTGCATTCATTGGCTGTGATAAATTAAATAAATATGTACATGTTACCTAAATGTAGGTCTTAAAATTCTGGTTCATGGGTTATACTGTATGCAAGCCAAACTACACAGAGAAATGACACTCTGATTGAACCAATCCACAGCACAGTTACAGTAATTAATGTAATTAAATAGTATTATTTGGACAACTTATCTTATAGAGAGAGGAATTAGATATAGTACTGTATGCTATTACTTTATCACACATTTACATGAGCAGACAGATAGCATTTAAGTCATTGCCTACAGAAGAACTCATCAGGAGCAAAGGCCTTCGTAAATTCCTTTGATGTGTCTAAAAGCTAACATTACAGTAACATTACAGTAACTTTTGTTGAACAGAGTAGAAATGGAAGAAGAGGATATGTATCTCTCTCTCTCTCTCTCTCTCTCTCTCTCTCTCTCTCTCTCTCTCTCTATATATATATATATATATATATATATATATATCTCACTTTTTACTTGTTAACATCTTGGTTTCTTGACTGGGTGTTGACATAAGTATAGCTCTAATACAGTAACAAAAGATGTGAGTGCTAAGATTTTGCAAACGCAACCGTGTGTGTGAATGTTTTGTGAAGTTTAGGACATATTATGTTACCGCTGTTGTGATCACCGGGAGTAATGTTAACCAAAGTCTCGGTCCTATGTGTTAACATTACATAGCGTTACTGCTCTGCCTATTCAGTCCGTCCAGTCAAAAACATCAGGTATCGTTATGGAGTTGCCCATCCTTCATTGAGGGAAGAATCTCTTTGGAGTAATAGTCCATCGCTCCTTCTGGGGTGTCAAACACCCTGTCTTGCCCTGTATTTGTGACACAGAGCCATGCTGGGAAAATGAGCTAATATCTTACTTCAGCCTTGCGAAGAAGGGATTTCACCTCATTGAAGGAAGCCCTGCGTTTATCCACCTCAGTGCTGTTTATGATATATCATGAAGCATTTACTTTAAATAATAGGATGTGTATTTTTGTTATGCATCTGAAACAAAATATCTTTAAAGGGGCACTCCACCAATGTCCACATGTGGGAGTGTCATAGAGCAAATCTCTCCCATTGCATGGTCACCTGATACCACATCGGTGTGTGTGTGTGTGTGTGTGTGTGTGTGTGTGTGTGTGTGTGAAAAGGTGCCATGTCACACACCAGGCTGTGGAGTGGTGGTCACTGGTCACATCTTCTACTTGTTAAACTTAAACACAAAGTGAAAGGAACTGACTTACATGTTTATATGACATTTTCTACTAGTCATCCTGATGCCTATAGCATTTCACTGTAGTTTAACAACTGTGTATATAGTTTAGTTTAGTCCAGTGGTTCCCAACGAGTGAACATGTCACTGTGAACATGAATGTTCACGTGCCAGGAGAAATAAAGCTCCTCGGATATACTTAATGACAGTACTTTTCAATCAATACAACTGCGCTTAAAGCACCGTTCAGCCAGACATTTTAATCAATCGGCAATTTCAACTGCGTTTTAAAAGCAGCATTTTGAAAAGAAGACATAATAATAACAAAAACATGTTTGGGTGGGGTGCCCAAAACATTTAATATAATATAAATGAAATACTAAAATATAGCAGATACATACAGTATATTTCCAGTATACAATACATGATCTCTTTGAGGAGGTATTGTTGAGAGGAAGTATGGGTACCAGAGGAGGCAGAAGAGATGTCGTCCTCCTCCATAAACCCAGCTAACATGTTACAGATGGCTGTGTTTTTGCTTTATGAGCAGCTCTGCTCTGGTACAGCCTCAGTTTGTCACAATGCGCTGTCGGCTGTTAGAGCTGGTTGTATATATTTGAGGAACAGACTTTGCTGGCTGCAGCCCTCTGCCAGCTGCTGCGATCCTGAGGGGTGTCTCCCATGTTACTGGCTTGCTGAAGCATGCACGTGTGTATGTGCTGTAATTAACTGTCCAGCATGCTTTGAAGAGGCCACACCAGGCGGACGAGGCAGGCTGATATGTATGGGGTGCCGAATGTAAAAGTTCGGTTAAGATTTTTTAGCTGATACATTTTCAACATTTAGCTCACTTTCCTCACATTTAGCGCATTTTCCTCACATTTGAGACAGAAATTATATATATATATATATCGTTATATATATATATATATCTAAATGTTATATCTAAATCTAAATGTTACATTTATATCTAAATCTTATATCTAAATTAGGGCTGTCAATCGATAAAAAAATTAATTACATACTCTGTAATTAATTAATCTAAATTAATCGCATACATAATTAACGGTGCCTGAACCGATACTTTTTAAGAAAGTAAAAAAAGAAAAGAAAAAAAAGGGTACTAAACAACAGTTGGTGACATTAAAGAACGGCTTGTTTATTGCTAAGGTCATATGGTCAAAATTAAATGATTTAATAATAATGTATAACAATAACAATAACTAATTTCACTAGTAAATTGCTGGTGAACGACAAAAACAACAACCAGATGGGAAAAGGACATTTACAATAACTTCAAATGCACCACGAGGCTGTAGTTTACCAGTTTCATTGAACGCACCGTCTGTGTTGTTTCTCCGACGGCAGCTGCAGATTGTTACATCCCGGTGTTGAATCCTCTACAGTAAAACACAGTCACACTTTACACTGTTTAGTGTTATCCGTCAGCATTTAACCCTGTTTAATCCAGCTACTAGCTAGTGGTAGGCTAACGTTAGCTGCTGTCGAGTATAGTGTTAACTAGCTAGCGGTAGGCTAACGTTAGCTGCTGTTGAGTATTGTGTTAACTAGCTAGCGGTAGGCTAACGTTAGCTGCCGTTGAGTGTAGTGTTAACTAGCTAGCGGTAGGCTAACGTTAGCTGCTGTTGAGTATAGTGTTAACTAGCTAGCGGTAGGCTAACGTTAGCTGCTGTTGAGTATAGTGTTAACTAGCGTCACATGCAGCAGGGTTTGTGTTTCCTGTAACGTCTGTTTCAGAGCATCAGAGAGAAGAGCAGACATATCAGTGACACCAGATTTTCGTCTGTATGCAAACGTCAATATGGAATGGATTAATCTGCGTTAATTTTTTTAACGTGTTATTTTTTCTCAGATTAATTAATCGAAATTAGCGCTTATTAACGTTATTTTGACAGCCCTAATCTAAATCTAAATGTTAAATCTAAATCTAAATGTTAAATGTTAAATCTAAATGTTAAATCTAAATGTTAAATGTTAAATGTATATCTAAATGTTAAATGTTAAATCTAAATCTAAATGTTAAATGTTAAATCTAAATATTATATCTAAATCTAAATCTTAAATATATATCTAAATATTTTATCTAAATCTTAAATATATATCTAAATGTTAAATGTTAAATCTAAATGTTATATCTAAATGTGTCGCCAAGTGTAAAGCTAAATATTTAGAAAATATTCAAATCCCCAAGGAAACCACGCCCACTGCAGTGGCTTCAAATCACGCTGCACCCAGTGATGCCCCAGCAAGGGGTATCTCTGCTGTAGCCAGTGGGTACTTGGAAAGATTGTGGAGCAGCTTAACTAATCAAAATAATAATTGAATTATGATTGATTTAAAACAATATATCAGCTAAAACAGCTCAACACATATGTTAAAACATATAGCGAAGTAATCAATGGTAGAAAAAAATAGCTAAGAGTGGCCTACTGACTTAGCTAACAGTTGAAATGATTAGCTAAAAGTAATGGATGACTTTTGAAACATTAACCATACTTCAAGTAAAAGGTCTAGTTAGTAGAATTTCTGACCAAACCAACCTAAATGTTTACAGTTCAATTGCATGAAAATGTAAGAATATTCACTTTAATATGATAGTATAACACATTGGTAATTGATATGGCGGGGTATTGAGTTTATATGACAGGGCTGTGGGGGAACCTCAGACCAGAAGGGTTGGAAAGCACTGATCTACAGTATTTTATATTATTGACCGACCGGTATATTACAGACATGCCTTAATAGTTGTGTTAATCACAATACCGTTGTTTGAATTACATATCTCTATGTGTGACTAGCGTCATCCTTCCCAAGCAATCTAACATTAGCCCAGCATGGATAAAGTCCAGCTATGCATCCAACATATTCATCCGAACACAACTAAAATGTCACAATCCAGCCACTTGTAAGAAGTTTGTAATACTGGTTACACAGCTAGTTATCGTGTTTTATTAACCTTAATTCTGTTTGCCAAGGCTATATGTTATTGGCTTGCAAAGTAGCTATCCGTTGCTAATGCTAACGTTAGCTAGCTAATTTATGTCAAAAACTAACTAATGTTACTGCCCAGATATGGTTTCATTGTAAGACAGTGTAAACACATGACAACACTTGACGAGTCTTACAACACCTCTCTGGTCTCTAGTGAAACCATATCTTGGCGGTAGTTAGCTAATGTTTCTGCTTTTTGAGATAAATTAGCGTTAGCAATGTCGCAAGCTAATATAGCAACATAATTCAGGTTAATAAAATACGGTAATGTAACCAAAGTATTGAAAACTACTTACATGTGGCTATAGTGTGACAGGCCTACTGCTGTTCAGTCTCGCATTGCGAGACTTAGCTAACTTAGCTAGTTGCAGTGCTGCGAGGCCTGTTCAGATGACGTGTCGGCTGCAGTGTGTGAGCTAGATTGCTTGTGAAGGATGAGTCAAACTAACGTTAAACACACAAGGAGATATAAGTCAAACAAAACAACGGCATTATAGTACACACAAATATTAAGACATTTCTGTGATATAAGTCAATAATACAAAATACTGACCGAAATGTGTTTTAATCCAGTAACATTAGTCGAACAGCTCCACTGTAGTCAGTATTTACTGTACCAACACTTGGCGACACATTTAGATATAACATTTAGATTTAACATTTAGATATATATTTAACGTTTAGATTTAGATATAACATTTAGATATACATTTAACATTTAGATTTAGATTTAACATTTAGATTTAGATATAACATTTAGATTTAACATTTAACATTTAGATATAAAATATATATATATAATTTCTGTCTCAAATGTGAGGAAAATGCTCTAAATGTGAGGAAAGTGAGCTAAATGTTGAAAATTTATCAGCTAAAAAATTTTAACCAAACTTTTACATTCGGCACCCCATAGATATGTGATGCTTGGTCACTCACACACTCTACGCTGCCCCGCTGAACTGACTGTTTCACAGCGATCATCTCTCCTCCCGTTCACTGTTCAGCTCTCTACTTCAGGCTGCTGCTGACAGTAACGTTACACATGGAGGATCATTGCTCCTGAAAGTCTGGATATTGTTTTGGGGACAATGACATGGCTGATAGCTAGCTTCTTGTTGTTAAACATACTGTCACATTATTTGTACTGATTGTGAACTGTACACAATGTTATTGACTCTGAATTTTGCTAGCATAGCATTAGCTTTCTGGCTCGTAGCTGAGCTCAAAGGTTCTCTGAGCTGAGCAGACCAGACATATCTCCTGTTGCTAAGGGTGGCAAGTCATATCTAAGGCCCATCCTTTTTACTGGATCAGTGAACAACGTTTGAATTGCATATGAACCGTATGGGATGGAAATAATTGTTCCAGGTATTAGTCTATTTAGAGTTATTTGTTAAAAAAAACCTTTAGATTTCCATTGTAAAACACATTAAAATATAAATGAATGAAAGTGACCATGGTATAAGCGGGTAAATGCCCTTCGAGTTGTCCATTGTCAGGAATTAATTGACGAGAGGAGGCCAGAAGCATCTCTCCACACAACTCTCGCTGACTTTCTTCTGCCACTCAGATGCAATCAGGCTCGCAGAGCTGCCGGCCTGTCAGTTTTTTGGTTCTGCCCATTTTCTGCAATGGCTGTAGTTGATCCATTTGAATAAGTGCTGGACGTAAAGGAGCCATACTTCCTGTGATGCTCTTAGTAGCAATTACCCAGCAGGCTCTCTGCTCTCACACTGAAGCTGCCGCTGTAATTATGGGCTGCTGTACTGACGGTATAGCTTCACCTCTCACACACACACACACACACACACACACACACACACACACACACACACACACACACACACACACACACACACACACACACACACACAGAGAGAGAGCTGAGGAATGTGAAGAGAAGTGTGAACATCCAGGAGGAAAAACATGGCTGAGACTGATGAGGCTCATGTTAAACATGCACGTGGAAGCCATTCCATCCCGCTGCTGTTCCACAGTGCAGTGTGTGATTATCCCCCTGAAGCACTGAAACCTTCAGCTATGCTCTCTGTTCTGCAGCCTGCGCTCACTGGGTTTCAGCCCTGCTGCTGGCATACAGATGTGCAGTGAAGCTGCTGAGATCTAGGTCAGACAGGGGTTAGCTGTGAGAGGAATACAGGAACACAACTTATTGGAGGCACATATCATCAAGTACAACCAAACTGAAGGTAGGATGTTTATTGGAGGGACAGACAGCACAACGAGTGCATCCACATCAGCAGTTCAGTTCAGTTCATCTCCTGTCAACACTTCATTTGTCATTTGTCACATTATCATATCATATTCATAACTTAGGCCTTACTGAGTGTTGCTGCACACTATTGATGCTGAGTGGCAGGAAAAGAGATGTTAGACATTTAAGACTAGAGAAATGCTTTGCTGGGAGTCCATCATGTGACGTCATTAGAACGTGAACATGTGTGTGTCCTTGAGGTCTAACAAACGTGTTGAATGCTTTTCAGTTCTCATGAAACACTTATTTTAATATTTAAAATCATGCATCTTTTACATGTTAGCTAGCTTGCAGTCTTTTTTGTCGCTGTCTTTGTTGGTGCATTGATTCATTTCCTGATCTGCCCCCTCTGGTTTGGTTAAGGCAAATCAATATTTTGATCATAACATAATATCATAAGTTAATGACTATATGAGAATGTTCACTGACTGCAATTTACCTCAGCACTACAGAGCTTTTTCTTTCAGCTCATTGTTTTGGGTTTAAAGGATAACAACTTTTTCCCCCATGCATTTGTGTCTAATAGACTGATGTGACCAAAATCTTTGAATTTGGTCCAGTATTGAGCGAGATCGCAAAAAAAGGCGTTCAGGATGTCTGTTGACACCTTTTTCTCTTCTCGTCAAAAGCAAGGCTCCACAATTGCCCCACTAGGTTACACTGAAGCTCGGTTCGCACCGACTCGTCATTGCGATCTTGCTCAAGACTTGAATTCAAAGATTTTTGGTCCCATCAGTCTATTAGACACAAATGCATGAGGAAATGGGGCCCAGGTTGAGAAAAACGGAGGTTAGGTCAGGATTCAGTGAAGACCAAAAAAAAGAGAGTGAATATTGGACACCAAATGAATGATAATGTTGATCTGTGTCTGTCGGATGTAAATAGGCAATATTTCAACATTTTAATGAATTAATATGGCTCATGACAAAGACTTTGTGCTGCGATTTAACAAAGTCACCCTATGCCAGCAGTAACACATAAACATAAAAACGGTCTCTTTTTATTTCCTGAAAGATGTCATTACTCAGGATCCCTCATGTCAGTCTCCGGCTGCATTTTATTCTAGTTATGTAATCAGCAGCTGATGGCTGGGATGTAAAGGATAAGCTGGGATAGACACAGGTACTCTGGCTGCTATTAACTCAATCAACTGAGATCACATGAAGGACTTTGTTGTTATTTCCTTGACTAATAACGGGGTGTATTTCTACAGCCAGTTACCCCACCATTATAACTGAAAGCCTGCTTCTTCTTCCCTCTGTCTTTCCATCCATAATTGGAATCCATTAGAATTCAAACCTGCCATCATTAAAGAAAAGCTCTGGGGTAAATTTGGATGTAATTTATGTTTGCGAGACATTTGCATGGCTCCATAAGTGAGCACAGCAGGGCTCCAGATATATTTTCTCTTTGTCTCAAACGGCTGACAGGTTGTGAGAATAAATAGAGCAGACTCTACACCTCGGGAGATCACTGAGCGCTCTGGAGTCTCTGACGCTAGTTCTTCATTAATAAACACTTAGCAGTCCCCATTTACCTGCATCCTTCCCTCTCTGCTTCTCCATGTCTCCATCCCTGCACAGGAAAAAGGAATCATTAGGCTGACTGTGTTTTTTACAGATGCATACTGTACAAGTTGAGAGAGAAAAGAGATACTGCAGGGTCTTTTCAACAGTCTTTCCACAAAGATACTAATTGTAATCTGCAAATCTATCAAGTCGTTTTAGCAAGGAAAGTGTATTTGTACAAACTTAATACACAAAGTGCTTTATATCATGCATTAACATAAGAAACGCAAACTAAAACATTATAGACCTTTTAAAAGAAATAAAAACAGAGAAATGAATAGTAAATAGGTAAAGATGTGTGTGCAGTGGATTTAAGGGTTACCAAAGGTGGTGCAACTCTTCATGTTGTGAAGGTTTGTTGTGCAGATTAAGGTTTGGAACAGTCAGCACAAAGCTACCTCATTACCTGAGAGGGTCACATGGTAGAAGACAGACATGTATGTTGGTGAGCTGATTGTGTGACACAGCTGAAAGCCGGTGCAGAGACCTGCAAAGACCAACACATTCTCACTTCCATCGCGTCAAAAGCGACACTTGGTCAGGTGCCTTGGCGTCACCATTTGATGCTCTAGGTTGAGATGTACTTTTAACACAAACAAGAACGGGACACGAACCACGGGTTCTCCCGGGTGAAAGTCCTGTGTTGTCTGACCTATCCTATCCTAACCTATCTGTATCCCGCTCCAAAAGTGAAAGAGAAAGCTAGGATGATGGCAAATGAGCAGACAAAAATTCAAAAAAATTCAGCGCAAGGAGTAGTCTTTGACCTCAGCATTCTCTCTTCATTACAACATGCAGTAACGCGTGGAGTCATAGAACAATGTAGAGGCTGCTCAAATCACAGAAGGCCGCGGTGTTGTCCGACCACTATGCAAATTAATCTCAATAATCAACAGTGCACATTTTCAGACAGGCTCTCCTGGAAGACATTCGTAGTGTTGCACTCATTTGTACACATGAAAAGTCTTGTGTAGCAGGATGATACCCACAATCTACATGCGATGAGTCAGACTACACGCAAAAGAAAAATGACAGAAATGCTCAAACTTTGCCTGCTTTCTAGCTCCACACAGCCGGCCAGTTCTAACGTGAAGTGAGTGTGAATGTAATGGGTTTTGGAAAGATACAGAGATAGGGGGGACACAGCCCCCCTCACCAATGTCGGAAAGGTGTCAGGGGAGGGGGTTTCTGAAGCTATTCGACTGCTGATTACCTGCCATTGTGTCCGTTAGCAGTGAGGAGACATTAGAAACCATTTTTCTGCCCACACAGATATGACTCCTATCAAATAACCACAACATTGCCAGTTGGTACAAAAAATGTATGCTCACTGTAGAACACTAATGTTGGGGGTGCTATCATCTAACAATAAATAAAACTAAAATGTATTTTTTTTATGTGTAAGACACAATTTGACTAAATTAGCACACACATCCAAACATACACCAGGGGTACACAGGTAACACTAATTTCTTAGCAAACATTAATTTCATTGTTAGTTTGACTTGTCAACATGTTTTAGGACAAAGATGGCAGAATATTTAGAGGCTCATGAGAGGCTAATTACTGCATTCAGAAAGCATCACTGCTGTTTCTGCTGAGGAGCACAATGAGCACACATGGACAGCACCCTAATGGCTCATCCTGAAGCTGATTGAGAAAATATAATGGATGTGGGGAGCAGAGCAGCACTCAAACCTCTTCACAGCTGCTGAATGGCGTTGGTCCAGCGCGCTATTGTCCGGTGGAGCCTCTGCCGGCCGCTGACCTCCTGCCCTCACCTCTCACCTCTGTCCATCACAGCTGCTGCCCAGTTATCATAGATGGATGGTGTTTTTCCAGAGGAAGGGCTCTCTTCTTTTGCTCACAGGTGATTTATTTGAGGTGGATAGTGGAAAATAACAGCGCTTTGAAATATTATGAAATCTGACAAGTGCTGGCTTTTTCACTACTTAAACAAAAGCAAAGAGAGAGAAAAGATGGTAATAAGGAGAAAGGAAGGATAGGAGAAAGAAGAGAAGGAGGTGGAGAGTAAAAAGACAAGCCTTCCTGGCTGTGTGTCTGCCTCCGGCTCTACTGCTGGCTAATATAAGCAGTGGAGATAAGCTATAAAAGTTAACATCCCCATGACTCAGTTTCCATTAGAAACACCTCTTTCATTGTGTTTCTAAGAGAATGGTCCTCATTAAAATTCATTGCATCACAGTTTCTCTGACAGAGTCCCTCACAGAGCTTAAATAGATTTGCAAAACATGGCATTTTTTTAATGCCTTCGCCACTATAGCAAATGAAGATATTGTGCACGGCTGTGGCACTGTGACATGACTGCAACAACACTTACATTTCATTGACATTCAGGGACCACCAACAGCCTATCAGAGCCCAGTCATGGGGTGGGCATCAATCATGGGAGATGGGCTCTTCTAAAGCAGAGGAACAGGCTTTGACAGGGGCCCATTATTCAGCAGCTCATCTCCGTCGCCTGTCAGCCCGTCAGCCGGCCTCGTATCCAGGGGTCGCCGTTGGTCATCAGTCACATCACTGACAACATTACATCTGGCTCTAGACTGTGTTTTCATCCGTTTAACAAGGTGATAGTAGATGTCACTCAGGAGACAGTAAGAGAGCATCAATTAGCACTAGAGACAGCCGGGGATCCTACCGGCTCAACAAAGAAGGCTCTTCATGTCTAAAAGACTTCATGTCCCATGATCAGGGCTTAATTTGAGCCGGAACACGCCGGAACATGTTCCGGCAACTCCAACGTTGGATCCGGAACCTTTTTTATTGGATCAGGCACCTCCTGTGTCACCATGAAAAATGAATCACCTAAATGAAAAACATAAATGACTGTTTGTGTAGTGTTCAGTGTTGTTATCTGTCTTGTTAGTCTTTATTCCCCATTGAAGTTCCACAAAAATCTTGTGTTTGCATTTTCGATGCGTTTTGAGGTGAATTTTCAGGGTAAGACAGAGGGGGGAGAGGGACGGCGGGGGGAAGGGGAGAGAGAGGGGGGAGAGGGACAGAGGGAGGGAGGGGAGACAGAGGGGGGAGAGGGACGGCGGGGGGAAGGGGAGACAGAGGGAGGGAGAGGGACGGCGGGGGGAAGGGGAGACAGAGGGGGGAGAGGGACGGAGGGAGGAGAGGGATGGAGGGGGGAGAGGGACGGGACTTCAACAGCGCAGCGCTGCACTTCAAGTGACTGATGAGTTGAGATTGCTGTTAGCCTCGTTTCACTCAGGGGAAAAATGTCCAAAAGACAACAACGTTTGCTGAACTTGTTCAAATACGCTGCCAGTCAGATCCCAAACAAGCAACGCCCGTTACTGTCGATCAAGAATGTGGAGACCACGGTGGGTTTTTTGGTTCATTTAATAGTCCGATGGATAATTGCTGCTTGTGAAAACGATTGTTGCAGTGTATCTTTTTTTTTTTTACATTTCTCACCGATGCAGTGCATGTTCTGAAATAAAAACATCGCCCTGATGTCCACACAGCGTTGTTTAGGTTTTTTTAGTCAGAGAAGCTACGTAGGCAGTGTCATTTTGTTTTTTGTTTAGTTACCTCCAACCCGCGTTTTAAGTCGCCGGATCCACCCCCCCCTCTGCGCTCCGGGACCTCCCACTTTACAAATTAAGCACTGCCCATGATTAACCCCATTGCTTTTTATAATACTGTTGAAACACCAAAACGCTATTAAAACATATTTAGACGGCGGGACACTTCAGAAAGCCTGCATTCTTAAATGATAAAATAGGACATTTGTCAGTGAACAATGGCCGACATGTCTGTGGTTACAGGTTGGTTATATTTAGGCACCTGAAACTATTTGGCCAAAAGAGTCCACTGATTTTACACAGGGCCAGTTCTCTGGTCATGAGGAGTATACTCTGTGGAAGCAGTCGTATTAAGTCTTCTGTGTTTCTGGCCCTGAAGATGACATCAGCCTCGTCTTGTGTTACAAAAATAGAAGAACAAAGACTAAACCTTACCTATATACCAGTTCTGGGATTGTATTTTTTAAACACTGACAGTGACTGATTCATGTTGTTCCACAATATGGTTCCTAAAGACTTTATAGAAAAGGGACTGAGGTAGGTTTTAACGAGGGGGATGTGGGGTCACTACCCCTTGATGGTTAGGTCAAAGGAAAAAGAAACCAAAAGTTGACCAACCTCGGCTGTTGGTACAGTAGGAGATGGGATGTGAAGTCAGGCTGTTCCAGAACTACTCCTACTCCCATTACAGAAACTATTGGGATCTGCACCCCCATGTTCAGGCTCAGTTAAGTTAAGGCAACTAAAACTACTTGGTTTCAGTTATCGAAAGGGTTATGGTCAAACAAAACAAACAGTTGCTAAGAGGCGGGATGAGAGTCAGGCACACGGTAAGCTAAAACATCCACTCAACCTCCTAACCCCGTTTGCACACAAGGCGTAGCATGAGCAGCATGTTAGCAGAGCAGCAGCAGTGTTGGCAGCGCTCAGAGCCCAGCACACAGTCACTGTAGGTATGTACGTAAAAACAAGAAAATTGATTAGAAGTTTAAAAATATGTTTGGGTTGTAGTTATGAGAGTACTGCATGAGTGAAAACTGAATTGAAGTGCATCTGTGAGAAACACGACTGAACACCGTCTGAGGTTTCGCTGCTCTTTAACAACAGCAAGCATTTTTTTGGGTGAAATGAACAAATGACACGTGCTGTATTTCTTTCAACACTCTGAATTCAACTTAATTGTTTTATGCTTATCTGGTCCAAGTGCTTGATGCTCTGTTCAGGTTAAAAACTACCTGAGCCAGTGCCATGCAGATCAATTCAGCAACAGATATGTAAACAATGAAACCATGACATGATCATATCATCATGGACCACATTAAGTTTCCAATACCCATTATGCATATGCATAGGGGCTGTGGACATGCAGACAACGGTAAAGTTCTTCTCCAGCTTTCTCTTCTTACGCTATACGCAGCTGATGTTCTGCTGTCTGCAGTGAAACTTGCTCTCTGTGTGGCTGTCTGCAGGATTAGTAAGGAGGCAGCAGCAGACAAGGAAAACCACAAGGGAGTTGGGGGGAATGACATTAGGATGGTGAAGTGTGTGTGTGTGTGTGTGTGTGTGTGTGTGTGTGTGTGTGTGTGTGTGTGCGTGTGCGCGTGGGTGTGCGTGTGCGTGAGTGTGGGTGTGGGTATGTGTGTGTGTGTGTGTGTGTGTGTGTGTGTGTGAAATGTTTTATACAACACAAAAAATGAAAGTGTGAGGCAGCAAAGGCAGGTGGAAGGGTGCAATTCAAATGGCATTTGTGATAAGGTGACATTTAGAGAAATCTCAACTCCATCTCCTTTTAAAGCAAAGGTCTTATCTTGATCCTAGAAGGCCTGGCTGTTGCTATACAAGTTGTAGTGGTAAAGGAATATACAGCGGCACAGCAGACATTTTGATTGGCAAATTAAGCTATTTTATAAACACTGATTATACTGCTTTAAGGCCATATATAAACTTGAATTCACTTTCCCCACTCTTTTTGCAATAAAAATGTTAGTATGTTTTAAGCTGAAAAAACTGCCACATAAACTCTTTGTATCTATAATCACACAGTAGTGATTAGTAAGTGTTATGATATATTAGATTATGGCAGAAACAATAGCTGTTGTGATGATCACCAGCCAGAGGTCATAGTTCACTGTCCGTTTTTATTAGACTACATCATTGTTCAGAGCTAACAGTTACCATGGAGAAACATGCAATCAGCTGGTGTTTCTCTCCCTTTCACCACCCATAACTCTCCGCCTGAAGACGGGCCCTGTTGTTGTCAGATAGTGACGGAGCATGTGCAGTGTGGGAAGGAGGATCTCAGCTGTTCATCCTGGAGAACTCATCTCCCCTCCCGTTCCGGTCTTAGGTGAGCCTCAATACTTCCCCAGACCTCCCTTTCCTTTTGGTTGCCATTACCCAAACTAAGCTCATTTGTCCCCCCCAATAGACCCATGATCTGCCTTTTGTTCGGGCCCCAACCTCTCATTCATGTCCCCCAGGAGAGCAGACAAAAGAGGAAAAGACACAGGCCTGAACCCTTTGCCCAGCCAGACTGTGGTAAAGCGACCATAAAGAGATGCTGGGCTTGAATGGAGCTGCGCTGTGATGGGGAGCTCTCTAGCTTTAATTATGGGCTCTGTCTGTGAGGATGCCCCCCCCCCCCATGTCCATATCTGCAATGTGTGTTGAAGGAAGCTTCAGTTAGTGCATCTTTATTTCCTTAACTCATAGCATAAACTACACTGGCCCTGAGATCTTACGCACTGCAACTAAAGAAAACACATGCAAAAAAGGCAAAACACAATCAAATTAAGGAAACATCTTCTTTGATTTGACAAGACAAACAGTATGCAGCACAATAAAACATGCTGCAATTTATATAGACATCCAAATACAGAAGTGCAAACACTGTACGACAACACAACCAAACACAGACATGCGCTACAAATACAGACAACGGAGACGCAAGAAAATCACAGGAGGAGAGAGGCAACGAGGAAATGTGTTTTAGAGTGATGAGACGTCCATTCCTCTCAAGCGTCAAATGAATATGTCAGCTGTTTGGGTGGAGTTAGCAACTCCTTCAGCTGCATGGCTTCCAGGAAGACTGCTCTCTGTATCCTCGCCTATAGCTCCTCAATGATCCCTCCTCGATGATCCCTCCTCAATGATCCCTCCTCGATGATCCCTCCTCAATGATCCCTCCTCAATGATCCCTCCTCGGTCCTCAGAAATAAGTCTTTGAGACGGCCTTCACCGAGGAGGGACAGAACAACTTCCGGTTCAGCCAAAGACCGAGGAGTCGAGGAGCTATCACATAAGCAACATGAGATGAAGCCATGCTGTGCTGTGAAGTGATTTTAGTGTAGTGGCTGTACAGGGTATTGCATCGTGGGGGATAATCGCGTCGCACACACTGGCCCAAAAAGCATTTTGCCCATACACAATCATTCATTTGAACATCATTGGAAGTGGAGTGGCTGACAAATGGTGAATACATTTTTCCCAGCATCACAAACCCTTGGAAGGGACTCTTGTATAATCAGAATTTGATTAGTAATGTCCAGTAGCATTTAAAAGTGTATGATTACATAATTTTTCATGTGCATGGGGAGCGAACAGGAAGTTAGGCACCTGGAGAAGGGCTGTAATGAGCATGGTCTATGGCTCCAAAAGCGAATGATGAGGCTGTTTCTGCATATGTGCCCAGTGAGCAAATCTCATAAGTGCACCATCTTTTAAAAATCCAGCTCTCCTTAAAGCGTAACTTGCCAAAATGCAACCTAGGGTCTTTTTGTGAATGTACCCGAGTCAAACTTTCGTTTAAAAGCATATTTAGGATGGAAGCGCCACTTTTAAGATTTACCGTATTTTCGTTTTTCGGTCAAATGGCCTTTTGAATGGGAGTGCTAGGGACACTTTTATGCTAGCCTCAAAATAGCTATTTTTAAACCACTAAGAAGACTCGACACAACATGAGACTTTGCTCCAAGTATCACCAGGGGCTCTACACCTTAACCAAAGCACTGACAACATTAGTTGTGTTCACAGAGTTTACTAAAAAGAGAGGTTTTGAACAACTCACGTTAGCAGTTGTTGTTTACGCTATCCGCCATTTTCCCAGTCAAAAATAGGCGATCTCTGAATGCGAATGAAGGGACTCCATAGGAGGAAATGTCATTCTTATATGAGGCTCCTTTTTCAACTACAAGGTCAATATTGTGTTTCACTAACGACAAAACAAGGAATTATCCGTGCATTTATATGAAACTGAGCTTTAGGAGCTTCTTTACTGTCGTCCCTCGACTATTTCTGACTGGCTCGATAGACGGAGACCGGAAGAACAACAGCTACGGTGAGTTGTTGTGTCGAGTCTTCTTAGTGTTTTAAAAATAGCTATTTTGAGGCTAGCATAAAAGTGTCCCTAGCACTCCCATTCAAAAGGCCATTTGACCGAAAAACGAAAATACGGTAAATCTTAAAAGTGGCGCTTCCGTCCTAAATATGCTTTTAAACGAAAGTTTGACTCGGGTACATTCACAAAAAGACCCTAGGTTGCATTTTGGCAAGTTACGCTTTAATACATTCACACTGAACACGCACAGGCATACAGGTTGTTGTCACGGTGTGTGGCTGGAGTTATTTACTCCAGGACTTAGCATTATACAGGCTGCGTTGGCATGTACAATACTGTGTATTGTATAATGTGTGTACCAAGTGTATATTTGTTAGAAAATATCTGCAACAATTTGTGAATTACTGTGCAATCCTCATGTTTAATTTGAAATAAACTTGATAGATCATTTTCCAACACTATTGACAAGCAGCAAGTTTGTGTTGTGTTTTCTGTATATGGTTGTATTGTCTGTATATGGTTGTGATTTTTGTATTTGGTTGTATTGTCTGTATATGGTTGTATTTTCTGCATATGGTTGTGTTGTCTGTATTTGGTTGCATTGTCTGCATATGGTTATATTGTCTGCATATGGTTGTATTGTCTGTATTTGAGTAGTAGTTGATCTTTCAGGGCAAACAGTGACGGGTATGTGTGCTCTGTGTTTGTATGCTGAGGAAGCAGGATATAGGATTTTTTTCTTTTTACTGCAGTGCAACTTGCTCCTGATAGTAAAATATCAGCTCTGGTTCCTTGATGTCAGATTGAATCCTGCAGCTTACGCTTCTGTTATGGTTTGCGGCACAAATCACATCATATTTAAACCATAAGCTATATTACTGTAGCTCAGGCTTTATATGCTTGTAGGAATACTCTGAACTCCCCGACATGTTAATCTACAAAGCAATAAAGTCTGACATATACAGTAGCTGTGTTTCTGTCTCCACCTGTGTGATGTTCAATATGAGCTTGGGTTCAGCGAGGAGACAACGGGTGGGATCTGCCATACTGTTCTATAGGGGCTGCACGGCTTAAAATAGAAGAGATAAGGACCACGTCTCGGGAGGCATCCATGCTGTTACATATTATAAAAAAAAAAAATATGATGTGGGCTGATATGTGTTCTGCGTAGAAATGAGGCACACAGAATTGTAAACTGAAAATGAAAGGTTTTAAAGATAATGTCTGCTCATACAAAATGATGTTGGCATGAAAGTAAAAAACAACAACAAGTAAATAAGATCCCAGTGTAGCCCTTTAATGATGCACAGTGTCCTATTTATATCAAAGCAATGTAAAAGAAAAAATACCTATAAGCAGTGTAGGACATTAACTCTCAGTGGAGTCAGGCATGACAAGGGGCTAAACGTTTCCCCACAGGAAATAATAAACTCATGAGTGAAATAATAAGCTGTTTTATAAACAAGTAAAGTAAATTCTCCTCCAACACCAACATTAGAAGCCTTGAGTTTGGCAACTTATGTTAGCCAGCTGCTGAATCAGGCTGCTTGGTCACTCCACTTCTTTGCCGAGAGAACAGATGACTTGTCGTCCGGACCGGAAGTGAAGCAGAGGGACCGTAGGCTCTGTGCTGCTGCTGGCTGAATGGGGAAACACTGTTCTGTTGTTTGTATCATAGCAACACTTTACACTTAGCCTTTTACACACAGGCGCAGAACGTACGTGGTAGTTGGCTGTCGGCTTTAGTTTTTTGTGGTGTGCTCAAGTGCAACTTTTTGGCCAAGACACCATGCAGGACACAGGCGACCTGAGGCAACGCCAGTCGGGCTTCGTCGCCACTAGTTCTTTGCCCTCTCCTTAGCCTGTCAGGGCTTTAATATTCACTGCTTCACTCTCTTCTCCACCCTTTCCACTTTAATTTTTGAGACTTGTAACCTGGGTTCACTTGGGTGTCCCTGTGGGTTTGTGTGGCATTGCTCCCTGTCACTCCTGGGTGAGGTCAGGTCTCAGGGGGTCAGTTCCCAGGAAGTCCCCACCTTTTGCTAACTACATTCTGCTCCGTGCTGTCTGGGAATGGACGACCATTTTTGGACAGTCCAAGCAGATCATGGATCCTCTCTCTTCCAAATCAAAGTACTTGATTGAAGAACATTTGACATTTGATTTTATTTAAAATCTTATTTGTCATCGCTAGTTGAACAGCCTTCCTTCACCTAACCATTCAAACTAAACAGGACTTTCAACATTCAACTACATTCCTGTAGCTTAGTCAGGTCCCTGGTAATAAAGTTCTCATTCAGCCTAAAAAAAAGTTCTCATTCAACCTAAAAAAAAGTCTTTTGTGCACAGCCAGCCAGGGGGAAATGGTTTACTTGTCTTGACATGTTCTGTTAGACCTCTGTTTGTAAGGATGTTGGTGTTCAGTGGTTAAAATAGGCCATTTATTATAAAAAAGACATAATTGTGTGAGAGAGGAATAATTGAGGGGTTAGTTTTTATTGCGTAACACATGGCCTGTAAATCAGTCTGCGGTCTGAAGGGGTGCTTATATTCTCTGTCATCTTGTAGCATCAAATGTCTTGTGTATAAAACAGATCGTGAGAGTTAAAGTATGTGCACTGTCAGCATTGTAACTCGCAGGCGGCAGTCAGAGGAAACAGGGTGCTAACTGTATCAACACAAAAGGTGAATGGTTTATGAGGTCAAAGGTTAGGGACCACAGCAAAGATACGAGGTCCTGACGCTGTGCTGAAGACATTTATTGGCCATTCATACAGATGGGTGCAGCAGTGGTGACTGTGTGTGGCCTGAAACAACTCCTTTGCCTTAGCTTGCAGTATGAACAAATAACTGCATACACTTTATATTCTATAGCTACAGTGTGCACAGCATCATATATGCACATCATCTATGTCAGGTTTTCTTAATCTTTAAAGGAATAGTACAGTGGTTTGGTCTCTTTCTGAGCTGGAGTCAGGAAACAGCTTATCATAAAGACTGGAGACAGGAAACAATACACCTAAACCTCTGGAACTTGTTTACATGCTGTATCCTGTATCATGTTCTTGTAACCCAAACATGAACCGAAATATAAAAATGACAACATGTAGTTTTAGTGTATCCATCTGTATCCATCAGTAGGTCTCTGCAGCATCTCTGGCTGTAGCGTGTTTTGGAAGCTATAGATAGTCAGTTGCAAACCGGTCAGTCACACACCGAGCTGCACAGCCATGACAAAAAAGGGACATGCACACAACAAAGCCAATAAACAAATGACTTATGAGTATAAATAAGGACATAGGATGAAATGTAAACTAACAGTGGGATGTGTCATCAGTAAGAATGTATGTGCAGTGTTGTGCCATGCAGCAACACAAATCAAAAGAGCAACCGAAAGCCAGGATGATGTCAGAGAGGAAAGGGCACAACTGAATCCAAGAGGCTTTTAAAGGTTGCCTGGCCCACAGAGCCAGATGCAGCCAGTGTTCCTGAACCCAAGAGCTGCCACTCTACTGACGTGCCTCAGCCACGCCCACCTACTGACCCTCTGCCACGCCCACCTTCTGTTCCTCTGCCACGCCCACCTGCTGACCTGCAAGGAAAGCAGCCACACAAAGCAAAGCAAAGATGGCAGAGAGGGTCGTCACACACAGGTTTTAGTTTTTTTTTCAGTACAAGGGCTGCACTGGTACAGACATACTGCGTTCAGGAAATAGCCAGAGTCTTGCAGTGTTCTTATCTTTACCTTTTATATAACTAACTGCCAGCAGTCAAAATTGAAGCATTAAAACCTTAAACAGTGTTAGAAATGGACTTGAGCCCTGTAGGACTAACATTAGCTTTTTTGAATCAGTCCAGATGGTGACTGACTGACCACCTCAGGGTGGACTGCAGCTCTATGTGCTGCTCACTGCTGAGCTCCTTCAGTACTACAAACCTGTTTACTCCACCTCTTTATTTAGCCCTTTATTTACAAGTTAAACAGCGTTAGAGGTGTTCATAGGCACATTTCCACAGGGCAGCCAGGTTAGCTGTTTTCCCTTCCTCCAGTCTTTATGCTAAACTAAGCTAAACCTGAGTACAGCACTGTGCAGACATCTTCTCATCTCAATCTTAGAGAAAAAGCAGCTTAATTAGTCATAAAATATTGACATGTTCCTCTAATTGTAGAATTATTGGCTTGTTCCTCTCTCTAGTTCCTCCAGTCAGGTTAGTTCTTCACATCTTAAGCCTGTTTCTTTGACCTCTAAACTACAATCCCTCTTAGATTAGACAATTACTTATACTAATATGATGCAAATAGCTATGCAAACAGCTACAGAAAAGCAGAACAGAAACCCTTGGTTCGTCTGTGTCTGCATGTCTCATGAAAGCTATGGTGTGGCCCATCTTTTCCCTGCGTTATGAATTATGGATCACTGCTAATAGGCTGTTTCTCCCTTGTTTAACTTGTCGTGGCCACAGGCTTGTTGCTGATGATGGCTGCTTCTACTTGGACTGCCTACCTCAGTGCTCATCACCTACATTAAGCTTCCCACCACTGTGTTATTGTCTCATTATTGCATTACAGAAGTAGCTTAGGGAGGAGGAGGCAGACTGGGTCTCCGTCCAAGTGACCCTCCCTGAGGACTTGACCCACACTGTCCCACCTCCCTGCTGCATAATGGATGAAGGACAGACAGGGAGGGAGGGAATGGGAGCGGGGCCTTATTACCTTGTGATTCATTTTTAATGAGGTAAACAGGTCTTTCCAGGTCACCTGCAAGCTCACACACACCCATGGCGGGTGGTGTGTCTTCCCCATTGCTGCCTTATTGCTGCCTGCGTTGACATCCTCCATGGCTGCAGGGGCTCCATAGTATAATTAGGTCTCACTGTCATTGACAGAACGTGTCTCACTTCCCACAGAGTCCCTTTCCTTTCCTTCAAGTTAGATGGCACCAATTATACAGTGGCAAGGAGACCTTATTATAAGTGCTGTAGGCAACCTGTGCCTCACTTTTCCTCTTGCTGCCACTAGATTAAGTTTTCCAGTTTACACAGTTATACACTGAATACCAGCTCCACAATTAAGTTATTGTATATTCTTTCATAATTGATTCCATTGCACTTTGCAGCTCATAAATTGGATATTTAAATTTTAGAGGTTTTGTCTGGAGATCCAGTTTTTGGAAATAGCCTGAGCTTATGCAGTCCCTGGCAACATCAGTGCTGTAACATGCAATGTAGATAGCTGTTCTCGCTTTACTCGGCATGTTATTGTAGCATTTTTCCGTCTGTGTATATGCTAAATGACAGCCAATAAAACTGAACATTGTTGTGCTCTAATGGAAATAAAATGGGTTTCCTCATGCAGACGCCTGTTTCCGGAGCAGCAGAAATGGATGACAGGCGAGGATGCACGTACGAGGTGTCATCTGGGAAATCAAACCTGCTCAGTTCACTTGCTCTGAAAGTCGATGAACAGGTACGCCTTCGCAAACAGGGAGGTGGAGAACTCCCATAGCAATTCTCTGCGAAGCCTGGCGAGACTGTGAAGGAAGGAGAGAGAGAGAGAGAGAGAGAGAGAGACAGAGAGAGAGACAGAGAGAGAGAGAGAGAGAGAGAGAGAGAGTGCGACAGGAAGGTGATAACAGGAACAGATGGAGAGATGCAGGGACTCTACATTTACAGTCATTTAAACCAGGTGCTATACATAGCAAAGCTTTCAACCCATCATCTCATCTAAATGATATCATTAAAGCCAGAAGTCATTAAAAAAGATCTATGCCCCCAGACTGTATAGATTTCCTCCCTCTCTCTTGGGAGCGGGGATGAAAATTAATTTAGGGCCCCTGAAGTCATTGAATTTGCTTTTTATCACCCGATAGCCGTGCTACATATGTGCCATTGTGCTGTATATAGGATTAGAGAGGATATTTTCTGCCTGACTGGCTACCGGCTCTCAGCAACAAGATGAGGATCATTTCCCCTGCTGAGAAAAGCTCCACACTCCACCAAACCCTCAGCACACACACCCCACTGATGTTTGGTATGGATCTTCACTCACATACCACCAATCTTTATCAACACTTGGGGAATTTGAGATTTGAAAAGCATACTTCCCCAAAGGCCTTTGCATATATGTTAGAAAAACATATTTATTTAGCTTGAAACTGACTTGTTTCCCTGGACCTGACACCTTTTAAAGTGTTCTCAAGAAATGATACATCAAACACAAGAGAGAAGTTATATATATGAAGGTCTTTATCATTCTCCACCATCATCAGCACCTGCAGGCCCTGTATGATCAGTCTGAGGGGTCATATTCTGACTTAATGAGTGTCACGCTATCCTCCACACTGGCGCTCATGAAAGATCTTTTGATGCTCATTTCTCTGCTCTTTGAAGTCTGCATTTTCCCCCAGAACGAGGGGTCGATAGGAGCTGTGTGAGCAGGATCCTCCTGAGCTCCTTGTTCCTGTGTTTATTGGAGGCGGTTCTGCCTGTTTACATCACAGTCTGGAGTGCAGAACGGCTGGTAATTGCAACCAGCGTACGTTTGGTACCCCAAGCAAACTCTAATCAAGAGATGGTTGCTGATCCAGTGTGTCAGATTGTACATATTGTATTGATGGTGAGCGCTGCCTGGGCAGTTAAATGAATGTCAGAGTCAAAGAAGAAGAACCTACCCTTTAGGCAAGACAATTTCCAGAACACAACTCAAACTCATACTAATCCATAAGAATTGCATTATATCAAAACCCATTTGTGATAGCATTTATATTTCAAACTTTTTGTCAGCCATCACCATGCTTTCTGAAGTTGCTTTTCTATGCAGTAGTTTTCATTGTAACTGGCATAATATACCTTTATTAACTGCATACCCACACACAAGGGATTCACAGCTAGTGCCGCACATTTGAATTAGGGTGTTGTGTGTTTTCTGTCGGGCCTTCTCTGTCATGTCTCTCAAGTCAAGGCAAGAATTTAGGAAAGACATGGGGTACATTTCATGTTGCTTATCTGATAGCTCCTCGACTCCTCGGTCCTCGGCTGAACCGGAAGTTGTTCTGTCCCTCCTCGGTGAAGGCCGTGTCAAAGCTTTTATTTCTGTCCCGAGGACCGAGGAGTGAGCATCGAGGAGGGATCATCGAGGAGGGATCATTGAGGAGCTATAGGCGAGGATACAGAGAGCAGCCTTCCTGGAAGCCATGCAGCTGAAGGAGTTGCTAACTCCACCCAAACAGCTGACATATTCATTTGACGCTTGAGAGGAATGGACGTCTCATCACTCTAAAACACATTTGCTCGTTTCCTCTCTCCTCCTGTGATTTTCTTGCGTCTCTCCCGTGATTTCCTCAGTTCGAGGGACTAAGACGCAAGGAAGGGAGGCAAGTGGAGGACTCGAGGAAGCAATATAAGCAACATGAGATGCTGCTATCGTAAGTTTGGCTGTGCTGTACACCATGTAGCCACGAGTTGCTCTTCCTCTGTTATATTGCTGATAGACTCGCTGATTGCTGCCCCCGGTGGTCAATACACGTGTCATTTGAAACAAAACTGTATTATAAAGGTCTTCAGGAGTCCATTCAGTTCATAGAAACCGAGATCGGACCCAGTACTCAAATCCACATTATGTTTGGTCTAGCTTAGCGTGAAGCTTGTGTCTGAGTGAGAATATGTCTAAAATTGAGTTGATCCATGCAAACCTTTGACCTCTACTGTATAATTGAAATGCATTTGCACACAGACGTCTCCCCAAATCAACCAGGACTGAAATCTTAGGGATTGTAACGGTAAGGCACTGTCATACCAGCATTTAAAACAGTTCCTAAATCTATTTTTTCAATGTAATATATCTACTTGAATAGTTTACGCCAAAGTCAACTTTAGTAAACATTGACATGCAAATTCACACTGTTGACCACAGTTGCAGACAGATATGAGACACGTTGAAAGCACAAAGAGAACTTATTGTCCACTCAGCGCCCGAGTTAACTAACAAGTTAGCCATTAGCACACCAGCCACAGTAGTTCACCAAGTAGACCTGCCAGTAGTATATAACGTCAAGCTCCTTGAACCAAATATTTTGTTAATTTGACTGATTTCACAGTGCCCCTTTCTGGTGTGACTGGGCTTTTATACAGAACAACCAAAAACAGCAGCATTGATAATTTTATTGTACTTTATACAGTGTTTTTCTGTGTCCTCACAAATGGAGCCATGGCACTCCCTGTTCACTCCCTGCTTTCAACTTCTTAAATGCTATGTAAATGCAGACCCTGTATTCACTCATATCTTGCTTTCTATTGGCTTGCCTGCTACAATTTGCTGCTAATGGTCCAAGCAACCCCTCCCCTCCATCGCCCCCCTTTTCCTTTCCGACTCTCTTTCTCTCAGTTACTCTCTCTCGCTCTTTCTCTCCAGCCTTGAGGCGTCCTGTTACAGCTCCTTCGCTTTCAGTCACAATACTGAGGAGGGTGAATGGGTGGGGGGCATTTAAGAGAGCAGTAGGTGGGAGTGGAGTCTGACCGCAGAGGGGCTACTGTTCAAGAAAAAGGGAACTATCTCTCTCTCTCTCTCTCTCTCTCTCTCTCTCTCTCTCTCTCTCTCTCCTCACTGGCTGCACAGCATCAGCCGGCTCTCTAGGTAGACTCGAGTAACCGCTGTAAGAGAACAGAGAGCAGAGGGAAGATGACAGAGCTGTCAGCGCTCTGAGAGATACACACTGCTGAGAACATTTGGATCGGGGCTGGCTGATAAGACGCTCTTCAGCACTGTTTCTGCTTCCATTTTCTGGTCGGTGGAGAAACTGTGGGCATTGTGTGGTAAGTCACCTTCCTTACCTGCATGGAGCCGCTGTGTTCCAATGGGAACAGGATGAATGGGCTGATTGCTTTAATTACCATCATTGAGAAAAATGAAATGCAAAGCTTGCAACTTTATAACTTCAACTACATTCTCCCAGCTTATTTCTACTTTTATATAAGTTGATATTTAAACCTTTCTGGAGTAATTATTTTCTGCTTTAGTCATTTTGATGAAATGCCCTGTGGGGCTGAGAATATTTGCGATTCTTCTGCTGATTATAATTGTTTAATTTACAAAACGTTGTTAAAACAGTAAAATAAAAAATTTAATTCTGAAAATCTGAGTGACATCTTCAAATTACTTTTGTCCAAAAGCCCAACATTAAGTTAATTAATTAAGTTTAAAATGATATAAAATCCTCCCATTTGAATAATTAAAAGCATAAACATTTGACATGTTTGCTTGATAAATGACTGATGGACTATTAATTGATTATCAATATTATTTCCAGTTAAGAATGTGGGTGATGTTAGCTATGAAAAAAAAACATTATTTCCATCCATCAAAGCATCTTCTGTAATTCATCATGTTTTACAAGCTAGGACTTCAGAGACCGGCTTCATTTGGCTCTTTACTGACTGCACCTGGGTGCCAATTATCTTTTACTGTCAAAGTTTTCTTCTCGCTGGCTATTTCCTATTTATTAACAGGGCAGTTACAGTAAAAGGAGTAATGTGTTCAGAGATGGAAGTCTGTGATGATCAGATGAATTCTTCTGCTTGCATTAAGGCTGATGCTGATAGGATAGCAGAGGAGAGATGGGTAGGGTTAGTGTGTGTGTGTGTGTGTGTGTGTGTGTTTGTGTTTATGTGTGTGTGTTTGTGTTTGTGTGTGTGTGTGTGTGTGTGTGTGTGTGTGTGTGTGAGTGTGTCCGTGTGTGTGTGTGTGTGTGTGTGTGTGTGTATGTGTGTGTGTGTGTATGTGTGTGTGTGTGTGTGTGTGTGTGTGTTTGTGTGTGTGTGTGTGTGTGTGTGTGTGTGTGTGTGTGTGTGTGTGTGTGTGTGTGTGTGTGTGTGTGTGTGTGTGTGTGTGTGTGTGTGTGTGTGTGTGTGTGTGTTTGTGTTTATGTGTGTGTGTGTGTGTGTGTGTGTGTGTGTGTGTGTGTGTGTGTGTGTGTGTGTGTGTGTGTGTGTGTGTGTGTGTGTGTGTGTGTGTGTGTGTGTGTTGGTTGCCGGAGTAGCTCCAGCTGTACACTTTATGGTTGCCAGCAGACAGTAGGCTTGTGTAACCCAGGAGACAGACAGCTGCTCTGTATTAGATGCTGCTGGTTGGTTCCTCTCCCAGATCTCCAGCACACACACACACGCACGCACGCACGCACACACACACACACACACACACACACACACACACACACACACACACACACACACACACACACACACACACACACACACACACACACACACACACACACACACTTTCTCCATGTGCTTCCCAGTCTCATATCTTTAGGTCAGCTTCATGTTTTGGTCAGTTGAGATTGAAGAAAGACAAACAGACAATATGAAATAAAGGATGTTTGATGGATTAGTAAATAAGCTGGTATTCACTGATATGGTTGTTTGACAGTAAATATATCTTTTCTGGCATACTGTCAAGTGCCCCCGAAAAATCAATCTAATCTAAATGCTAAAATCTAGTGTAACAGCAGCACATAAAGAAGAGTCATTAGTAATGTTTCTGAGTATCAGTTACACAGCCATGTCTGGATAAGGTTTCCTAACATTAGCCACAATAAGCTCCTGGTCATACCAGAGTGTGTTGCATTGAGAAGGGTGCATTTTACTGCTTATGATTTCAATTTCATTTATACATTCAGTCAGAGTTTTTAGCGTCAAATCTTAATCTTGCCAGAGTGAGCAAGTCTCCAAATCTGTATCCAGCCCACAGTGGGATTCTCCACTGGAAGCTAATGGGATTCTTTAGCTAAGTTAGCAGGTCTCTAAGGCAGGATTTATTGCAGGGTTCACAGATTTACACTGTATACCCCTGTAGCTATTTGCGGAAAATCGTATCTTCATGGTGCCTGATGTTGGAACTCATATGTATATTTTAGCGAGAGAGAGTTAATGGGGGGTCAGTGGGTGTGTGTGGAGATATGAGGTGTGCTGGGATGGAGGAGACCCACAGGATACCAGGGCAGCGTCTGCTGGATGGTGATTGTGTATGATGCGGAGATGCGGACACAATGAAGGAGCCTGGCTGAGTGTCAGCAGCTAACACTTCAGGTTCACTGGTTCACTCAGTCCATCGGACATATCTCTTGGAAGATATTTGTCTTATTGGGATTTATTTCAAGGATAATCGAACATGAGATTCGGCTGACATACTGATTATTTATACATATCTTCTGTCTGATGGTTGGTGGCAGCGCAGGCTTGGTGCATTAATGTTTCATGAAGCTTTGGCTACGTATAAGAGTAGCCACTGACAGTGACACTTGGCATAACGATGAGTGGGAAACAAGCCTTTGTTTGGACAGCTGTTAGTTTCCAACGCTCCATGCCCCACAAAGCGCTCTGAGAGGGTGACTGTATTTAACCCCACTTAGCTCCTCGAGGGTATTTTCAGATGAGCCACGCTAGACTCAGGAGGGATGCAGATATGTTTTCCTTGGACTAAATGAACATTGTCGCCTCCTCTTCTGCCCTTCCCTCTGTCTCTCTTCTTCAACATTGTATATATACATATATATATATATATATATATATATATATATATATATATATATATATATAATATATTCTTTGGATGTTTTCACCTGGACTGTGCTGCCCAGTTTCTATGACCACCTGTGGTCCAGATGGCTCTCAATACCTTGAATCTAGTGAACCAAAAGACACATTCAGCACAGTGAAACTGAAGGTCTAATGTTAAGAGAGGACAGTCAAACAGTAAAACACCAATCACTGCCTGAAGTACAATAAATAAAATAAAATAAATAAAAGCATTTTTCTACATAGATTCATGGTTCCCAGAGGATGAATCCTTCTGACCTTTCCTCTAGTGCCACCAGCAGCTCAGACTCAAGATTTTGTTTTGTAACCAAATACCTACAAAACTACTGACATTCCCATCAGCCTCAGCTATAGTTGTGTAGTAGGTGTCATTTTTTTACATGATGTACATTTTAGGAAAATCTGATCAAGGAAGATTCAAATTCTAAGATTATTGGTTGAACTTGAAGGATTCTTTCTCCACACGATATTGTTCAAACACATGTCAGGCACCAATGATGGTAATATCCCCACAACAGTCACCATAGTCTTTCCCTGTGTCCCACTCAGGCCCAGTCAGATTACTCATCACCGCAGAACAAAGACCTCTCAAAGAAATCCAGTGTTTTAAAGCATCCCAGATGATTTTTAATGGTTCTCCGATGCTAATGTGCAACAGGAAAGTGGAAGTCTTGGAGCTGTGGGATCCGGGATGGCTTTGTATTGGCCGCCCCTTCATTGGAGGTATCGAATAGATGAACACATGTGGTAGACACTTCGCTCTGACACTTTGCCTCCACCAGTGACCTCGCACATTGGAATGCATGAGCCATAATGTTGTTGGAACAAGATGGGGGCCCTTTTGAGAGGGGCAGACAATTTAAATTGGGGAAAATAGTAAAAAACCGGGGAAGCCAATGAAGAGCCGACCCCGGGGACCGGGGTCATTAGGCTCATACAAGTGTCTGAATGAAAGACATTCCCAATTTGGACACGCAACACGCTTCAGGCTTTCATCACAAACAAGGACAAACAGATGTCCGGGTATCACCGCCAACACACTCACTTCCATTTATAGTGGAGAGAAAAAACTCCTTTCCATCCTGCTTGAATGGAAGCAACCAATAAACCTCCAGTGTAAAGTGCTGAAATATGCAGTATTTGGAAGGCCTTGCAAAGTCCTCTTACATGTTTACTCAGCATTCCTTGCTCTTTCTTGGAAATCTCTTCCTCCAATGTCTGGATTTACCATTCTAGTCACTGTACGACTCAAATTACAAAAATATTTCACATATGAAAAGGGGATTTTCTGTTCTCCAGATTAAAAATTGATTTGTTTGGTACAAAAAGCAGTTCACAAGAAGTGACAGTCATGCTATACTGTATAAGCGAGCCAAACACTCTCTTGAGATGGTGTTCTCTCCTTGCAGCTGATTACCTGAGAGGAAGGTGTTAGTTACATGGTAAGCTTAGACGAGTCCTAGAAGTCAACATCAATACCTCTGTGTAGCTGAGGGGAGAAAATAGGTAGAATGGAGGGCTACACAATTACAAGTGCCTGGAGAAAAACAGCAGGTGGATGTGCTGTAAAGGCTGCACATGAGGCTGCCAAGTCTCCACACCACACAGGGGTTAGCTAATAAACAGTAGGTCACCAGCACCCAGCATGTTCAAAAGCTCATGAACAATGACTAGCTTCCAACCTCTCCATCTGGACCCAGCGAGAACAGCAGCACTAGACGGAGGCGCCGCAGGGAAAGAGCCATAAAGAATATGGATGGGCCTCAGGGCGAGCACAATGCAGTAAAAACTAAATTGAGATTTGACTGTGTGCTGTGCGATTGACCCAGTGAGCACTCTCGTTCACTCCACATTTGTTTTCTCCGTATCTTAGTGTCAAAGTCGGAAATTGGTTTTGGTTGAAGAAATAGACTTTTTTGGGGGTATCAGTCAGACATGTCAGCTCTGGCTCCAAAGCACTGTGGCGGTTCTGTGAGTGCGATAGGACTCAGCCTTGGCACGGTGCTCTCTCCGAGTATCCAGATAAGTGTTTCTGCTGGTATCTCAGATCCAGCCTCCCCATCTGCCTTATCAGCCATGAACACACTAACCCCCCCCACTCCCCCGCTATCTGTGTCATCAGATCCAATGGGGTCACAGAGGAGAGCCAATCAGCACAGCCTTCTTTTCATCCATCGAAAAGAGAGTATTCCCCATTTCATATCTGTTTAACAAGTCAAATTAATATTTATGTTGTACCATCTGGGACATAATGATATGAATGTTCTCGTGTAAATATTGATATGCTTTATTGATTTCACGTTAGTGCCTTCAGTCAGATTTGTTAGGTGTGAGAGGGGATAATAAATATTTAATTTTTTAAAGGTAAAGAAGCTTTGTCAGACGTTGAATATAATTAGGGGCCGAGCAGCGAAGCTAATTGTCCTGATGGTGGCGCTACAACAGCCATCTTTAAAAGTTCATAACAAATCAGCCGTACATGCTACAACGTCGCAAGATATGCCAGACTGTAGCCCCAATAGAGCAACTATGCTCTGCTGTTACCTTGTAGCAATTTTGAAGTCTACTTTTTGCAAAAACTGCAAAACTTCTTAAACCTATCTCCTCCCATGTTTGTTTCAATTGACACCAAATTTGGGCAACTTCATCTTCAGACTGGCCTCCACAAATGTACTTTCTAAACTTCTGGAAGGGCTATGAAGACACAGAAGAGGTCTCTGGTAAGGGCTAGCTCTCAGCGATTCAGCTAGCGCTACGGCGAGACGATCGGTCCGAAACAAACGGAACATACGCGCAAGTTGATTCATAATCATTTATTTATTTTACAAAGACACTATAAGACACTGTAATTACATGATGGATTAAAAATGCTTCTGGATGGGCTACAATTGTCAGAGGACCTCGATGAAATGGCCCTTTTCTCTGCTTCCAACCAAAAAAAAGTAAGTCTCTAACTGTTACACTGTATTGATCTGGAGATATTAAATAAAACATATGAAGTATTATGAATGACGTGTTTGTCTATGACAGCGCCAACCTTGTTAACATGCAAGTAAACACCTCACCTTAAAAGTTGCCAGTAGCCTTTGAGCAGCACAGTGAATTCAATTATTTTTATCAAGCTATAGCTAACTGTTAACTAGTAAAGTTGACAAGGCAGCAAAACAGCCTTTCATTTTATAGTAAGAGTTGACTAATAAATATAGACTTTGTAGGAACATTGGTTACATAACCTGAGCCACAACTGAACCGTGAGCATGTCATAGGTACTAAACAACAGCAGAGACTGAAGCAAACAAGGAGCTGAGATTCGGGACCCATTTCACATTACACACAGTCATTTTTGTTAACATAAAAAATATGATGACGTGAAAGTCACAATTGAAGACAAAGAAATTTGATGAGACATATTTTGCAATGAAGCTTTGTACTTAAAAGATATTCTTTTTATGTATGAAGCTGGTTCCATGACCTTAGACATGACAGATGTTTGAGCTCAGGTAATGTTTGTGATGGTTGTTCATGTTGGTCTCACCTGCTGCACCTTACTTGATTTGGAAATCTGCATCAGTCACACAAGAGCGAAGCTGGAGGATTTTCCTGGGCAGCAGACTTGAGAGGAAGCTTGTCTTCACCCAATCAGCTGTGTCCCAGTGCCGTGGCCTGACCACATCACTGCCATATCTGAACCGAATTCTGTACTTGTCTTACCTGCTCACTCATTTCCCTCACATAAAATGAGTCAAAACTGATTGCCTCTTAGTCTTGTCTCCTCAGCCATTGAGCGAGCAGTTCACTTCTTTACTCTGCCATCGGGGTTTTGTGTAGTTCAGCACAACAGGGACAGCAGTTCAGTTTTTTTTATAACGTTGGTTATAAAAGGTTGAGAGTGAAAGACGGTGTGTGTCTTCCAGAGCGTGAGGTGATAAAATCTGAAAAACCTTTTCTGAGAAGCATCAACAACGGTCCATCGATCGTGCGTCGAGCAGTCACCTCAAGCTATGCCTCTTCCTGAAAATTCATTTCTGTGTTTGATGATTATAACTCAGAACCAGAGTGCTGTCCTCAGCAACTCTCTATCTCTGTGGCTGACCTTGGTGCGGATACAGGCTCCGAATCAATATTCACCTGCTCTCACTCAGGACTTTTGTGGGAGGTTTCTTTCACCTTGAAGGCAAGTTGATTGTAATAAATATGTTCATCAGCACATTGCAATTCTTGTAGATTTGCGCTTCTTTGGGATATGAGCTCTTAATAGTGGGATTTGATGATTCTGGCCATGGCAGTGAGTGTCTGTGACAGAGGCCCATTTGCTGGTTACATTCCCCTGTTACAGTGTGACAGTATCGCAAGGTAAAAAGAGCCCCAGACAATAACCCTTCATTCAGTCCTCACACCAGCGACCCACATTTGGATACTGTACCAAAGAAGGCAAGCTGCGTTTTTGTCATGGGTGACCTACAAAACTAGGCAAGCTTGATAAATTCTTCAGAAATGAAAAGAAAGTGTGTGCATCCTATCGGAGCTGTTTAACATACAGTCCTGGGACTTGAGTTGTAGTGGTAGTCATTGAATATTTACAGCTTTTACACACCAAGGGCGGCACAGCGCTTCATTATTCAGTTTGTTTGTTGTTGAGTTATCAGACAGCAGCTGCATTGTCTGTTCACACTCACAGCTGCCATTATCTACTGATGGTTAGCAAATCTTTCTTTTCCTGTCATTAAAGCACTGACTGCACATGTTGGTGTGCTTGAAATTACTACCACACATGGCTGCTGATAACACTTGCCTTTCTGTGGTGCCAAACAAAAAGCATTTTCTCATCAGAATGGCTGTACAGATAGCTGCTGCCTGCAGAGTAACAGTTTGGTTTTTCATTGATCTTGGACCTGCCATATGGCAGTCTCTGCAAAGGTGAACTACAAAACCACCTACGTTATTCAGCATGGGTCTCTGGCTGAGTTTGAAAGAAACTTATGATGTCTGCAACCATCCCCAGACAGAAAGTCTGCTCATCAATCTCTCAACCAACTGACAGTAAAACTTGTGTCTAAAAGGAGAAAAGGATAACACTGGTAAAGTAATCATCCACCGAGGATTGATTTATTTCCATTCGAACCCTACTGTTCAAATGCAAACAAGATCAATGCTAAGTGGTAGAGCACTGCATTAAGACTGGGGGTATTCAGTACCTTCTGGGGATTTGTGCTGACTGGGCTGCCATGGCTTTACTCTCATCTTGATCTCCTTGATTCTTCTTTGTGTGAAATAAATACATTCTCTTGATGTGCCAGGGTTCAAGGTTTTAGACTTGCATAACGCATAAAAAAGGGACATGCTGGAAAACACTTGTTCCTGTGAGGAAGGAGGGAGTTACTGCTGCCTCAGCTGGTTAGAGGTGCAATGTTTTTGACATTACATTGATGGGAAAATCAGGGATGTAACCATTCACCTCTGTGTCAGTGTTGACGAGTATCAACTTTTGTTGGAAGGGTTGTGCATACCACTGACATGCATGTTGCACACGTGTACATAGACGCCGAAACACGTTGGTCAAACAATAAAGATGTTGGGTTAGGGTTAGGGTTGGTTGTGATAAAGATGCATAGTTTTTTCAGGGTAGGGGTGGGTTACATTTAGGGCCAGGTCATGGTTTTAGGTTGGCTCTTTGATTGGTACACCCCGTCACTTTAATCCCAAACAAATTACTATAAAATGAATTTAACATTCCTGACAGTCGAGAGACATAATCACTTTTGAAATAGACACCAAATGGATCTATAAACATTTCCAGATCTCCACTGTGTGAGGTATAACACTCCATGTGTTTCCCTCATTCACAACAGGGTCATTTAGATCCGTTGCCCCAAGTGTGTGTGTGTGTGTGTGTGTGTGTGTGTGTGTGTGTGTGTGCCAGCAGGTTTCCCCTGGAAGAAATTTGCCTCACATTCGACCACAAGGCAGGCAACAAGCTTTGTTGCTGTTTGAGAAGCTAACTATACAGCAAAACCAAGTAAGGGAATAAGAAAGCAGCAGCAGTCAGATTGTATCAAGTCTGTGTCTACAGTGCCAGCAACCAGCTGCATTAGCATAGTGCCAGGGCCACAGGGTGTTCATGAAGGAAGTCCAAACTGAGGGATCAGCTCTGTGTTTCTCAGGGTCACACTCAGATTCTCTTATTGTGATTGTTCTGCTTCATATTAAAGAGTGGTAGACTGCAGCTAAGAGGGGGAAGGTTAAAATCAGAGTTTTTGTAAGTTTCTACTCTTCATCTATTTCTGAATAAAGCTAAATAGTTTTGCCAGAGCCAGAGATTCTTAAACAAAGTGTGCTTTGGTCTCTCAGGGTTGCCTTGCTCAGAGGTCCATGTGGAGAGCAGCCAGCCTTCAAAGTGAGAAAGCCAACCATCCGCCCAGAACTAAAACCTTAGCAGCGACTCAAAGCAATTTTCTGGCTATTTTGTTGATTTAATCCCTAGTTTGTGATGCTTGGGCACAGCGGCGTGACTGTATTAGCGTGCGTGTGGATGTGCATGTGTGACATAGTGTGTGAAGGTGAGACGGATGGTTGCGAAGGGGAGGGAGGGGGACACCCCTGAGGGCCCAGACCCTCAGCGCTCCCATCAGCAAGCCACATTAGCAGTTTTACAGTCTGCCCATCATGGAGGTGCTCATCCCTGTCTGTCTAATCATGGGGCTGGGGAGGGTGCAAGGGTTGTGGGGGGGCTGAAGCCGTGGGATCCCTCCAAGCTGAGCTGTCAGCTTGCCTAATCACACGTCAGCCTGGGATGAGAAGACCGAGCACCTCTTCCTGGAATATTACCTGCTGACTGTTCCACATGGAGATGATCAGCAAAGACGCCCTGTGCTTTGACTGCATCCACAAAATAAAACCCCTTTATACATATTCCACCACAGGCTTGGAATATGCTCTATGCTTATCCAGACATTTTCCTGTTGGCTGCTAACAGCTGCTATTAACCTTTAGAGCAGCCAAGGCACACATTGGTTTTATTAGCGGGAGGAAATGATTGGTGTCAGCATCTCTCTGATAAGGTAAAAAGTGGATTATATGAACTCAGGCTGAGCCAGACACGTCTGAGCCAAACACACAAGTCTTTTGCCATGCATGAAATCTGTTTTCATAATTTGTTCTCCCTTTTGGTACCAGTACGAACAGGCCAAGTATTTCATTTTATTACTCTCATCATGGTAAAGTTGTAAATAACTAGATTGCTTATTAGAGAAACAAAATCATCTTGTAGTCAGTCCTTGTTTTCATACATAACAGCAAAGGTTAGGTCTAACAGACCCAGACTTGTATGCGACAAGGACATACTTTTAACCAACCTGTATATTTCATTTAACGCTAAGATCAAACTGCAAGAAAAAACATCAGGTTTTAAGGTTGGCTTTAATGCCACACCCGCAGCACATTTCTCCAGCAAACCTTTTAAAAGAATCGTGTCTCCGAAGCATTTGGCGAAAGCAAAATCAAGAGAATCATGTTGCAGAAATAAAAGAAAACCCAGTGGCCGTCAGAGAGTACGAGAATGCTGACCTGACTGTTTGCAGGTAGCAGGAAAGTTTGTTCAGACCTCTGTGCTTTACAGGAAGCCCACAGATGGTCCAACCATACACCGGTATTAATCTGTCAGCTTGGCTAGTGGTCTGGACTGCAGAGAAAACAGGAGGCTCCCCACCATGCAGGTGTTCCTGGTAACCTTTCTCAACGTGGTCAGAAAAAGAAAGCTTAAAATGATCAAGGTCACATGCCACCCCTGCAGTAGCTCCTTGGAGGAATTGTATGGCTGTGTGTGTGTGTGTGTGTGTGTGTGTGTGTGTGTGTGTGTGTGTGTATGTGTGTGTTAATGATTCTATCCTGAATGGCAAGGGCAAACCACAAAGGTACAAACAGAAATCTGTGCTCTGTGTTGTATGTGTTGAGAATAAAGACAAACTATGTGACAGGTGTCTGGAAGAAGCGATCTTGTTCATTTTTCCCTTCTTTCTGTCCTTTGACTCAGGACAAGAACACGTGATACCTGAACAGACTCTAGTCTGTACTCTGCTGCTACTTTCTGAGAAGCCACAGTTTCACAGTGTCATCATGGGAATGAAAGGCTTCATCTTACGCTGCCTGACTGTGGCCCTGCTCCTCCAGCTCTCCACTGCCGGCCTGGTCAAGAAGGTCATCCGCCACCGTAGAGAGGCTCTGATGCCCAAGAAAACCCAAGGGAATGTCACTGTGCCCCACCCCGACCAGCCGGTGGTGTTCAACCACGTCTACAACATCAATGTCCCCTCCACGTCTCTCTGCTCTGTGGACCTGGACTCGCCCAGTGACACTGAGCTCAAACACAAGAGTGACCCGATGGACATGCAGAACAGCGAGCACATGGAGCACACAGTGGATGGTGACAATCAGATCGTTTTCACCCACCGCATCAATATCCCCAAGCAGGCATGCGGCTGTGACAACCAGGTGCCCAATATCAAGGACATCCTGAACCGGCTGGAGATGTTGGAGTCCGAGCTGTCTAGTCTGAGAGAGCAGTGCAGCAGTGGGGCAGGCTGCTGTGGAGCTCAGGTTACCGGTATGTCTTCATACCTTATACTGTAATTCATCTGTGTTCTGTGTTTCTAGTTAACTATGTATGAAGTCAACTCAAGTAAAATCTATTTCTAAAGTGCTTCCAGCTAATTGTGTTTGAGAGCAGAAAGGTTTTCAAAAAAGGTAAGAAATGCAGCACACAATTTCAAAAGCTGAAATTTTTTCAAAACAAAAAAACCTAAGCATAGGCTTTGCACTTCTTAGCCCATTTACCACACATTGGCTGTATTTAACAGTATTGGCATCCCACTTCTAAAGCATGGATAAATACATAGATTTGGAGTTGTGAGCATAGACCTTTTTGAAAAATCGCTGTTTCTGCATTCCAACATTGACCAGCAAACATTTGACAACCAACAATATTTTCATGATCCTTTTCAAGATGTCTAAGTTAGCTTTTTATGGGTTGTCAGTGCATCCTTGCATGCATTTGAATCTATTAAAAACATTTCAAGTCTCTGTAAATACATTTTCAGTTTGTTAAAATGGACTGAAACCAATGGTCACCTGGAAGTTAGAATGCAGTCAAAAACCTATGTTATACTTGTGAAAAAAGGTGGTATATCAACATACATAGACAACATATATAGAATTCAGCTAGAGCCTCATATCCATTAAATGCTATGAATTAATAACAGGACAAGTTGCCTTATACAGTAGCGGCTGGGGTTAGAGGATGCATTGCACATGTTTTACTGAACGATTTGCATCACATAGCTTTACAATACTTCCATTTCCTTTTTTGCCTTCCTGCAGGTGAAGTGTCCACAAAGCCCTACTGTAATGGGCGTGGGAACTGGAGCACTGACACCTGCAGCTGCATATGCGAGCCTGGATGGAAGGGCCCCAACTGCACCGAACCTGAGTGCCCCAATGACTGCCAGGACCAGGGCCGCTGTGTGGATGGCAAATGTGAGTGCTTTGAGGGCTTTGGTGGGGACGACTGCAGTATTGAGCTCTGCCTGCTGGACTGCGGTGACTATGGCCACTGTGTAGACGGGTCCTGCCTCTGTGAGGAGGGCTTCATCGGTCAGGACTGCACCCAGACCAACTGCCTCAACAACTGCCTGGGCCGTGGACGCTGTGAAGACAATGAGTGTGTTTGCGACGAGCCGTGGACGGGCTTCGACTGCTCCGAACTCATCTGTCCAAACGACTGCTATGACCGTGGACGCTGCATCAATGGCACCTGCTACTGTGAACAGGGCTACACTGGAGAAGACTGCAGTGAGCTCACTTGTCCTGGCAACTGTAACAACCGCGGCATGTGTGTGAATGGCCAGTGTGTGTGCCAGACCGGCTACATTGGAGAGGATTGCTCGAAGGTCACCTGTCCCCAGAACTGCAACGAGAGAGGCCATTGCTTTAATGGGAAGTGCATCTGTGATCCAGGATTTGAGGGTGAAGATTGCTCTATCCTCTCATGCCCTGAGAACTGCAGCAACAGAGGCCAGTGCATTAACGGAGAATGTGTATGTGACATAGGATACCAGGGCGAAGACTGTAGCGAGCTCTCCTGTCTTAACAATTGCCAAGACCGTGGCCGCTGCGTTAACGGACAGTGCATGTGTAACAAAGGCTATGCTGGGGAGGACTGCAACATCAAGACCTGTCCAAAAGACTGCATGGGACGAGGAGACTGCGTGGATGGCAAGTGCGTGTGCTTTGTCGGCTTCACTGGGAAAGACTGCGGCCAGCTGACCTGCCCCAATGACTGCCTGGACCGTGGTCACTGTGTGAACGGACAATGTGTTTGTCACAAGGGTTTCGCTGGTGAGGATTGCAGTGAGAAGACGTGTCCCAAGAACTGCCTTGATAGAGGTTACTGCGTCAATGGCAACTGTGTGTGTTATGAAGGTTTCACCGGGCCTGACTGCTCAATGCTGACCTGCCCAGAAGACTGCCAAAACCAGGGGCACTGTGAGAACGGAGTGTGTGTTTGCGACGAGGGCTTCATTGGGGAGGACTGCTCTGGGGGTAAGATAGACCATGCATTCATGCTGTGCAGCTTTCCGCAGGTTCATTGTGCTATTTAGACTACACAGTCCACAGTCTAGTTCATTATACTAGCAGTGGGTGCTGCAAAAGTCAGATACATTTTTTTATTCTACAAATTAATCCTTTCTTTTGGCCAATTGGGGTCACAACATTACAACAAGCTTAAAATGGCATGTGCCTGACATATTCTCACCCTTTAAAGTTGATATAATTGATATGTTGGCAAGATATTACCTGTTTACACATCCACCAAACATGGAGCAACATTGTGAAGAGACTAATTGGAGTCTAGCGCCTGGTCACCTCAATGTACAAGTCCAATATTCTTTCTCGGTTTTAGCTCTTTTTTGGTCTCCACCAACTCCTGAGAGAAACATATCAGCCTCTTTAGAATAAAATAGAATAAACTTAATTGTTCAGCCAAGGCAGGAAAATTGTCTTTTATCTTACCAAGGAAAATATCAACATAACACACAAAAACATCACATTAATAGAACAAAGATCTTTTAATTGTACAACAGACATGGCATTCATACCTGTACAACCTACACTTTCATATTTTACTTTACTGTAGTTTAATTGCATTTGGGATAAAAGAACCCTTGTAGATCTCTTTCTTGGGCCAGGTTTATTCATCGCCCTGAGGGGTGGAGGGGATGTGTTCAGCTGCTAAACGCTCCACTATGTTCTCCAGCTGCTCTCCAACTGTGTCTGTCTGCTGTTTGCTGCTAGCAGGTAGTGTACAGTCTCTTTTAAAGTTTTCTTTTTTGCTGAAAACGGTGGCCTGCTGCGGCTACAACAGGGGTTGTGAGAAGGTAGGTAGGTAGGTAGGTAGGAATGAACAAAAACATTGTAAAAAAAAAAAAAAGTAAAAATTATAGCTAAAAGAGGCAAAAACAACATTCTGTAGAGCTGAAGGTCACTGCAGGATTCTCTGTGGGTCTGTGACCATGAGTGACTACTTTCGAATTACACAGAGCTGCTCATGTCAAAATATTGAGTAGTAAGTAAGTAAGTAAGTAAAGATGATTTCTATAGCACATTTAAAAACAGTTCACGCTGACCAAAGTGCTGTACATAGCACATTAGCCACAGGGTAATAAAATAAAAAATAAAATACACTTACAAATCAGTGGTTTAGGCTAAAACGACATCAAAAGACAAACACTTGCAAACATAGCAGAGTAAGACAATTAAAATGCCGGGGAGGCCAATGTAAAAAGGTAAGTTTTGAGCCTGGCTTTGAATATCACAATTGAAGTGGCATTTCTGATGTCAGGTGGCAGTCGGTTCCACAGCTGAGGGCCAGCAACAGAAAAGGCTCTGTCACCTTTTTGCTTAAGCCGGGAGCCTGGGACATGGAGGAGACCTTGGCTGGGGGATCTGAGGGACCTGGGGGCTACATGGGGATGAATGATATCCGCTATGTAGCTGGGGGCCAGGGTGTGAAGTATTAGTATTAGTATTTTAAATTGTATCCTAGACTGGACTGGAAGCCAGTGCAAGGAGGCTAGGACAGGTGTAATGTGTTCACGCTTTTTTGTGTTGCAACCTAGCCGCTGCATTTTAGTGCAGCATATAACTCCAAAACATTCACACTGCTTGCAATTATACACAGACATTGACAGACAGACATGTTCCAAACATTTAACAACCGTACAGATCAGTGATTTCCAGTGTCTCTCCAAAGTCTCACCTCCCAAGGACCTGACAGTGGTGGAGGTCACCCCAGAGACAGTGGACGTGTCCTGGGAGAATGAGATGCGTGTGACCGAGTACCTGATCACCTATGTGCCAACGGCCCCTGGAGGTCTGGAGATGGACATGCGGGTGCCTGGGGACCAGAAGACGACCACTATTCGGGAGCTTGAGCCTGGCGTGGAGTACCTGATCAGCGTCTTTGCTGTGCTCAACAACAAGAGGAGTCTTCCTGTCAGTGCTAGGGTGGCTACACGTATGTCAATCTCCTCTGTGGCACAAAATGCAGTGTATAAATCTAGATGAAATGTAGTCAGAGTTTTGTTCTATGCCTCCCAGATCTGCCCGAGCCTGAGGGACTTAAGTTCAAGTCCGTGCGGGAGACGTCAGTGGAGGTGCAGTGGGACCCGTTGGACATTTCTTTCGATGGCTGGAAACTCATCTTCAGAAACACAGTGAGTCTGCTACCCAATATGTTAAAGGACCTTCTGTATTCTAGGAGGTGGTTGAACTCTAGAGCCTACTGTACCACAGCCTCTATCATTATGCACATTTTCCTCTGGTAGAAACCATATACGAACCACTGCAAACCCCCGACTTCAAATTCAGTAATTGCCTAAAGTGCATACATGAGGATCATGATGGGTATCCTGTGGAATATGGAGCCGAGCCAGCATGCAAAAACTCTGCAGTTAAAACTGTTAGTATTTCCTGACAGCTCCGATGACCAAAGAGCACAGAGCCAACGTTACTTTGTGTAACGCCTTATTTCCTTTTTTGAGTGCTCATAGAAACTTTCCCAAGCAGAACTACTGGCTCAAAGCCACACTCTATTAAACTGAGTCCCCTGTCAACTCTTAAGTCCAAACGCCACCCAGAGTGCCATTATGTATGATTTGTTTTTTTGTTCCTCCCACTCCACACATTATGCCAGGACTAGTCTTTGTAGTGGTTGATGACGTGTTTTTTTTTTGGTGCTGGCAGAAAGAGGAAGATGGTGAGATTCTCAACTCCCTCGGCCGTCCAGAGACCACCTTTGAGCAGTCGGGCCTGGGCCCCGGCCAGGAGTACGAGGTCAAGCTGGAGGTGGTGAAGAACAACAAGCGTGGACCGCCTGCCTCCCAGAACGTCATCACAAGTGAGTGTACACATTCACACTGGCTTATCAGTCCTTTGTTTTAGACTTACTGGAAAGGTTTCATTCCAGCAGGAGGTACTCGGTTTGCAATGGCTTCTCTAACCTACTATCAGGCCTTCATTCATGAAAAGGAGCTTGGCATCACATGAGAAATACATTACTGTATATTTGCATGGCTGAATGTTATTCTCTTCTATTCTTTACTCCCATATTAGTGTTTTTCCATCCACCTGTTCTATTTTGAGTTTATGCAGTAAAAAAGTGGGAAACGAAGGAAATTCAAGAAGTTGAAAAAATCGCAACAAGTTTTTGTGCTTGGCTTATATCGAAAAATTGATGTATCAAAAAAAACAAGATGGCAAAGGCCAAAATGCAAACTCGAGGTTTCAAAATGACCACAAACCAATGGTTGACGTCGCTGCTGCTACGTCCATTATTTTTATAGTCTGTTCGCAACGCAAGCCTGACCAGATGTGATAATGTAAAAAATAAAACATGTCTTTAAACCGTTAATGAATGAACCCAATATGAGACTTATGCACATGGCTGTATCTTTACTTAAATATGTCAAATATGTAAGTAAATGTATCATACTCTAATGAAACCACATTATTACAACTTTAGAGACATGTCATCAGCTATCATCTTAAAAACATAAAAAATATAATATTTATTAAGTTAAAAACGACTTCCTGTCCCTTGGGGCATAATATGCAGTAGAGAGTTTAGTTCTGTTATATGACATAGTTTGTAGGGGAAATCTTCAGGACACTGTGAATTATATATATATCAGTGCTGATGCATTTGCCCTTCATGACACTTATAACACAGAAACATTCATAGAGTGGATTGATAAAGACAAGTAAAAATTGAATACCAATACTAAAAATTAAAGATACAGGCTACATCAAATAATTGTAATCTTCATTTTGTTGTATTAATCCTAACCATTGTATTTAAAACACATTTGCAGGAAAATATGCCTAAACTCTGACCCAGTGCTGCAGATTGCGGAGCTTTGATGTTCCAGAAATAGAGGTTATTGTGGAATAAATTGTCACTTAGAGATGTCAAAGTAAAATACAAAAACAGGCAGTGTTGGGAAGGATACTTTCAAAACGTATTCCGTTACAGAATACAGAATACATGCCCAAAAATGTATTTTGTAACGTATTCCGTTACGTTACTCAATCTGAGTAACGTATTCTGAATACTTGGATTACTTCCACATTGCATTATTCAGAGAGTGAATAAATTCGTGAAACAGAGAAGTATCGTCATGTAATCCGTGGTTTCAACAATGTAACTGTATTCTAAATTCCAACTATTTAACTGGGGTTAATTATGAGTAACTGTAACGGAAAACAGTTACTCATAATTTGTATTCTGAATACGTAATGCCGGTACATGTATTCCGTTACTCCCCAACACTGAAAACAGCTTGTCACCTTCATACCTTGCGTAAGTTCATTGGGTTCTATATCTAGGTAATCCATCTTGCAGCCCCCAACAGAGTATTAAAAACAGCCCCACATGTCAACCCCCTTGTGATCAGCTCATTAGATTTAATTTTATTGTTGCAATTTAGGGGGGTAGTAAAAACTGATATGGATTTCCAGTTCTATTGCCAATTTGTGAGATATCTCCATTGTTTCATGAGGCTATAAAGCTCAGTGGCTTGTAACAGTCTGAGGAACTCAGAGCTGGGGATCAATATAAAAAGAGAACACAGGGTTAGAGTACATTTGTGACTTCACCTGCCAGATCAACCACCAACCACCAGGCTATATTTAGCTTTTGTAGGTGTTGACTTGGGGGTGGGTTAAAACAGGGAATTTAATATTGTCTTTAAAGGCAAGTCTTAGTGGCTGTTACCCCTGGGAGACTTCTGTTTCAACAAAGCAGATTCAACAGGCGCAGCAATGTTTACCACATTCAGCACTGAGTGCAATAAATGACAGCTCCATCTAGTAGTGTGTCAGGCCACTTCTTTGCTTATTTATGGTGTGCAAATGGTCTGCACGGTGCCAGGATAAACAGAAGTATGTATGGAAAGGCCATTAGAGGCCTATCATAAGCTTTGCATGTACACTCAGCAGTAAGAGCTGGGCTGGTAAATTACAGCGAGAGCACGTTCAGGTGTTTTTTCTACAGTGTGATCGACAGTGGAACCAGAGAAAAGGAAGTGCATTGATAATGCCTGCTCTATAGTTCAGATCCCTTATTCTTCAAAGTAGCACACACTGTTCTACACTCTATATGGATTTAAATCAGAAATAATAAAACAATAAATAATAAATAAAACCTGGAAGATGAATAATTGAAGAAACGAAATAAACAAAACAAAAACATAAAAACGTATAAATTAGTTTGCCACTAAGCAAAATTAAATGAAGAGTATTATCCATAACATATAATGCAGTATCCAGCATAGACATGCCTGAAAATTGTATTATAAATTGGCAGCATACTAATTATTGTTAGATAGGTTCCATTTACAAGCCCTCAGGGGTTTTCATCCCACCTATTATGTCATTGTGTATTTCTTTAGTTTTTATACGCACAAATAAAGAACTATAAATGAACATCTTAGCTTAGCCTCCGAGGTGCTGGTTGTGGGTTTTAATCCAGGCTAGCTGTTTCACTGTTTCCTGTCTTTGTGCTAAGCTAAGCTAACCACCTCCTGTCTTCAAATCGACAGATATGAGAGTGGTTTGATTTAACTTTCAGCAACAAAGAGAAAAAGTGTATTTCCCAAAATGTCAAACCATTGGCAGCATGTCTCCATGGAGGTGTCTCTCGTCCACCATAGTGTTTTCTGATAGCAAGATGAAATGAGATGGGAACAAGAAATGTGTAAAAACCAAATCATTTCATAATAGAAATAAAAATGTCATGAAAACGCTTGTAATAATGTGATCATCTTTTATAACGTGGAAAGGAAATCAATAAATATCAGAGATTCTGACATAAAAACATAAAAAGCTAATATTTTTTGTCATGGTGGCAGCAATAAAGTGCTGTAAAATGTATGCCATTGTGTGTTTGTGAAAAAGGATTTGGACATTTTTTCCACATCAACATTGATGGATTTTGAACAAACCTCGTAATGCAAGAAAAAGTCAAAGGGGATGAGTGTTTCTGATAACCACTGTTTATGCGTGCACTGGAGCACACACACGTGTTTGTGTGTGCACGTGTTAGCACTACTTGGATTATGAGGTTCAGAGTTCTCCGTGTCACTCAGGCTCTCTTAATGTCTCCCATTACACCAGCTTGCGGGTGCGTACTGTGGGATTTGCATGCTGAGGGGCTAATTGTGTGAAGCGAGTTGCTCCGGTTTCCCCTCCCCCTCCCCCTGCCCCTCCCACCCAAACCACCATGAGTGGGAGGCACCAGTCAGTCAAGCAGTCAGGCTCAGAGGGATGGCGGCCTCCCAGGAGAATGGTATCGTGACACCCGAACGACACACTCGCAGCGCCCTCAGAAGACAAATCTGTGTTAAGCTCAAATGCAGATTCTTCACTTTATCAGCCCTGCGCAGAAGGTTGACTTTCCTAAAGTTGCTTACGTGTGACAAATCAATTTCAGCGCCGCTGAAAAGGCGCCCTTCATGGTGCAGGGATTTGATCTGTAAATAGGCTGAATAACCTCATAAATGCAAGAGGGCCGTCTCATTTCAGCACCTGCATTGCTGAAATGACTGTATCCATGCACATATCAGTCGTCCCCACAGCAACCATCCATGTGTTTCCTGCAGTAGCTTCATGGTCTATGGTCAGGCTTTGTATTGACTTTGTATGCAAACACACTACTGCTAAATCTGACCTCACATTCTGTTAGCAGACTGCTTATTACTTTAAAGATGCATTTAAAATCAACAGGGACATAGTCAGGTAAAGAACTAAAGTCTGTAGAGAGTGTAGTTAGACCAAAGCAGCCACCCTTCCAGGATTAGGAGGGTTCCTCTGGGATTGTATGGCTTTATATTTATCCAGGCATAAATGTAACCATAAATAAAGTTCTGTATAGAATTGTAATGACACATTGGTCGATTTGTGTTTGAATACTGCCAATAAGGAACAATGCATATTTAGAAGACATCATCTGGGACATTACATGAAGAGAGCATTCAAAGGATTCTGCTTCTTTTTAGTAACGTAGAGCTTTGTTAACGACCCTGCAGCCACATACTGCCATTAGGTCGGCTTCACTTGGTGTAACTTCAATGTAGCTTCAATATTGTGCAACATAGTGTACGAGTCATATAAATGGTATGAGTTCTGTAGGAAAATGTTTTTTTTTTATCTGCTCGTCAATGACGTGCACTGTGTAAACCCTGTCTTACACCATCCTGTGTGTATTTAAGCAGGACTTAATGGTGATACTTACATGTGTATTCCCTTTCTCTTTCTTTTTAACAATGTAATATTACAATGAAGTTCATGTAAATGTGGGCTGAGTGTTAATGAAATATGATTAAACAAAGAAAAAACCAACTAGTCATTCGATCCTGGTGATGATCCTGGTGTGATGTGGAAGATTTCCCTTAACAGGACACACGGGTGTAAATACAAAGCTCCCCGTCTCAGGACCTCAGACCTTCCCACAGTAAAGGTCCCTTTAAAGATCTCTTCCTGATGCGCTGTGGGAGACAAAATTCAGTTGGATTCAGATGTATGTGTATGGCACCATATTATACAGAAGCAGTTCAGAGTGCTTTATGTAACAGTAAAAGAAAACAGCAAATGAAAAGAGATGTTGTTGTGCATTATGTATGTATGTATGTAAGATTCAATATATACAATATTTTATCATCTGTGTACCCCCCCTCTAGTGATCGATGCCCCCAGCCAGGTGGATGTGCGTGACGTGACAGACACCACAGCGCTGGTGACCTGGTTCCAACCCGTGGCAGAGGTGGATGGGGTCAGCGTCTCCTACGGGCCCAGCTCCAACCCCGCTGATCGCAAGCTGGTGGAGCTGTCCTCCACTGACACCCAGTACCACCTGGGGGGCCTCACCCCCGACACCCAGTACGAGGTGTCACTGTCGGCTCGCAGGGGAGAACGGACCAGCGCTCCCGTCTATGAGTCTTTCCTCACAGGTGAGCCTGAAATAACACTGTTATGTGTTTTCAGACCAAAATGGATTCCTGAACCTGCTACCTTCAGCTGTTCACTGGGGGGGTTGGACCACACACACACACACTAATGGCGGAATGTTTACGAAGGAGGATATCCTGCTGGGGTGTGTGTCTAGAGGGCAAAATGTCCTCCCAAGTATAGCTTAATGAGGACGACCCCCCAATGTTTTGGCTTTTAAAGGCCCTGACACACCAACCCAATTATTGGCCGTCAGACAGTCTTGCGCGGTCGGTGACTCAAGTCTGTTCGGTGTGTTCGGTGTTCATTTTTGCCTATTTGACATGTTGAATCGGCCAGTGGGCAGTCGGACTCAATGACCAATCTGATTGGTGGAGTGTAGCCCTTGACTAGCGAATCAGTGCACGAGCTGACAACACCAGTATCTTCTTATTACTAGCCATGGTATGTTCTTCCATTCAGCGAGTAATGACAACAACGATCCTTCTTGACTACTATCACCACTCTCTGATGAAAACAATGACTGACGACAGCGTGCTCTGTGTTTACGAGGTCTAGAGAGATGTTCCCTCATTTACGGTTTTCATTTTTTGGGAGACAATACAGCACTGCCTGCTATTATGGAGACGTATTACGTATCGCGCACGTGCAAAACGTACGCTCAAGTCAGCATCGCCTCCGCGTGTGTTCCGAGGCACTTTTTGGACCAACTCAGGGAGACTGATCAGTCCGACGGCCTTTTCTGCCGACCGTCGGGTTGGTGTGTCAGAGCCTTAAAGTTCATGTTATGCGTTTTGGCTTTTCCCCTTTCCTTTATTGTGTTATATATCTTTTTTGTGCACATTATAGGTTTATAAAGTGAAAAAGCCCAAAGTCCAGCCCAAAGGGACTTACCATCTCCAACAGAAAACACTGTTCACAAACGGCTCCAAACAGCTCTATTGTAGCTCTATTGTAGTAGTATTGCAGCCTTTACTTCAGAGACAAACGTGCGTCACTTTGTAACACACGTTTTAATGCTCGCCTAGCTGCTAGCGTGGCACGCCCTCATACTCTGCTTCTGACTGGCTAGTAGTCCTTACCTAGGTACTGTCAGGGCACGCCCTCATACTCTGCTTCTGACTGGCTAGTAGTCCTTACCTAGCTACTGTCAGGGCACGCCCTCATACTCTGCTTCTGACTGGCTAGTAGTCCTTACCTAGGTACTGCACATGTGAGACTCCCAACAAAGATGGAACAGAAGTGAGATGTCTCACTCTGTAGCTAAAACAGAGAGCTCAACACACAGGGTGAAAAGAGGAGCTGCAGCAATGTGCAGTACAACAAAAATGTGGTGTTTTCTGAAAATAATAACACATAAACCTATTCTGGTACAACCTCTAAGTACAATTATGAACATGAAAATGAGCATAATATGAGCACTTTAAAGGGAACTGTTGAAGGTGTGGGCAACAATAGGAAATATATATATATATTTTTTTGGTTACATCATTCTAAAGTCCCTTTCTGTGTTGAAGACCTGGACGCCCCCAGAGACCTGCAGACAGTGGAGCTGACTGACGAGAGCATCACTCTGGAGTGGAAGAACAGCCAGGCTCCGGTGGACAACTACCGCATCAAGTATGGACCTCTGTCAGGGGTGGAGCACGGAGAGCTGCTCTTCCCCCCGGGACCCAAGGACACCACCCGGGCCAAGATCACCGGTACTGGAGCCCAGACACGCACACGCACGCACACGCACGCACACACACTTACATCTATGGTGCCTGTTTTTGTTAACCCTGTCAAGGAGATTTAGCATTGAGATTGTAGTTAGTGATGGTGTTGCACTGGACTGCGTTATATTGGGAGGTGTTTCTAATATTTTGTCCCCCTTATGTATGAAAACAGGGTAGTAGTAGAATATAATGTACAACAGCTCCTTTAACTTTCAGCTCAGTAAACATGTCATTGAAGAGAGATCTATGGTGTTGTACACCAGATTGTACAGGTGTACCTAATAAAGTGGTTGCTGAGTGTATACTGTATAGAGACAGAGCACGTTTAAGTCCTACCCCCACCGGAGGGGGAAACATCTCTCCTCTCTCCGTTGACTTGTATTGTGTGAAGGTTTCCTCTTCTTTATTCCGTCTGCTAGCAAACAACAGAAAAACGCCTAAAAGCTGCTGTGTGCTGATATTCACCACCAACCGACTCAAATGTGTCCGACGCTACGTGTGTCAGCCTAACTTACAGACATATAGTTAGCCTAAAAATTTTGATATTTGACTTGGTAACAAAATGCTTGCTGCCAAACGTTGGCCATATCGTTAGCTTAGTGTCAGGATCCCACAGTCTTTCCATTTGTTCCTGCTGATTCCTCACGTCCGTTTCCACTTTAGTCTTCATATAAGCTCAGTTTTTCAGTTGAAGTGTCTTTGGGCAGAACAGTAAACCCAGAGGAGCTCCTGATGTCAACAACTGCTGGGTTGCCAGGTTGTGGCGATGCTAATGTCTATAATGCAGACTAAAGAACTGAACCTCTATTCAGACGACATTTGATATGATCTCATCACATTTCATTAGCACGAGACACACAGAAGCAGTGGCAGTGGGCAGACATGTTTCAGAGTTCAGGGGTTGATTTGGAGTTTGATTTGTTTATGATATTTCTGATGGCAGCTACAGTAAAAAGTCCTGCGCTTTGACAGCATATGTTCACTGTTCTCATTCCTGTGTCTGCTGCTAGCCCATTACCACTTTGCCTCTAAATGACCCAGCTGAAAAGCCTCAGTGGGAAAGAAATGATTTGTTTATGTTCCTAAACAAGTGTTTGTGGTGCTCCCTGTTTATTGGTCAGTGTTATATTTAGCCTGCTCATTTCAATAATGGGTTACCGTTGTTTTGTGTGGTGAAATGTTTGCCTGCATACAAAAGGCTCACTTTATTAGAAACGCACCCAGGGGGGTTTGGCATTCAGACTGTAAATGGAATAACACTGCTGCTTGTTTCACTGTGAGATCTTGCTCAAACAAGAGAAGCGGGTGCATTTTCATCTGTCTGCACCGCTGACAGTAGAAAGCCATGCTTTGAGGCGGATGTGTTTGTTTCTGCACTGTGTGCTGCAGCCTGGCAGGATTAGACACCATGAGAAACAAAAAAAGCTTCCAAAAAGGGGCTAATAGTGTCTTTGTCTGGCCCAATTCTTTGTCCTTGGGAGGCCCATCCCATGGAAATAAAGCACTGTGTCCATTCAGCCGACGTCCCACTCCGCTCCACACACACCTTAGCCTCTCACTTCTTTCACACAGTTATTATCTGTAATTGCCTTCACGCTCGTGATTTTATTGGTAATGAGTTTCCTGGTCATTAGGTGTAATTTCATGCTGCAAGACTGTGTGCGATGACCTCTGTGGGAGTTAATAAAGGAATAAGAGGCGATCAGGCCGAGAGGGGGCTTAATTGTAGGGACCAAAGGGCCTCCAGAGCCCGCTGTATCATAGCAAGTAGTGTTTCTGCTCCGCGACAAGGGCCCTATAGATCCATCAATGCAAATACAACACTGATGTGAGCACAGGCTTACCGTGAAATGCAATTAGGCTGCAATCTATTGTTCAACCAAGCCACATGAAAGCGTTTTGTGTTTGCCATAAGCACTGGAGCCATTAGCCAAAACAGCTGGCCACTTGACTACAGAGCCTCCCCAATCGTTCATTTGGTGACACCTCAGTGGATTTGTACAAACAAAACATGACATTGCTTTTAATTTGTGGATCCCAGTGCTTTGACTTTGCCCTGTTGTGCAGGCCTGAGACCGGGCACCGAGTATGGGATGGGTGTGACGGCAGTGACAGATGAGCGGGAGAGTCTGCCGACGACCACCAACGCAGTCACTGGTAACATGCTTTCACTTCGTTTCTGCTTTTTTCTCTTATCTTTCAATATTATATGCTAATGCTAATTATTATTTCATTTTCCTTCAGTTTATTGTATGCTCATGTCTGTTCAGACAGTATATCATTCTCTCAACCGTTTGTGTTGATTGTGTACTGTAGCTGTGCACACGTTAGCTGTCTGTGGTTGTGTTTATCAGGTTACGAAGTAAATTCATAAAGCTCATAAAACTCACACTCATTTTTTGCTCAAGCTGAATAATTCTAAACTGGGGCGGACACATCTTTGTTGTTTTTGTTGTTAGTTTGCGCCACCTTGGGCAAATTTGCATCTTTCTAACTGCAATAATGCACATTGTGCCAGAAAATACAGTCACACATCAAATCATCGCAGCAATGTACTTCATTAGACTCATCTAAACATAATGTCAAGTTTGGTCCTAGACCCATTGCTCTATAGTATCAAATCTTAACCCTTCCTTGACAACCTGTCCTCTGCCTCCCTGACCAGCCCTGGATGCTCCCAAAGACCTGCGTGTTGCAGAAGTGACGGAGACCACCATGATGCTGGAGTGGAAACGCCCGCTGGCCAAACTGGACTCCTTCAGACTGGTTTATGTGTCTGCTGACGGCCACCGAGCTGAGGAGGTGGTCCCAGGCAGCTCGGAGTCCTACATTCTTAGGGGCCTCACACCTGGCATGCTGTACACCATCAGCATCATCGCTGAGAGGGGCCGCAGGACCAGTGCACCCAGCACCATCTCAGCACCAACAGGTCAGCACTGCCAGAAACACACCTCCTGACTTCTGACTCCTGACTCAGTACTAGTGGTTGACCTTACAGTGTCTGACATATGTGGGAGGAATCAGTGGGAGACAGGGGAGGTTTTTCTGACCCAGATGTCTGGAGGTTGATCTTTGGCAGTTATTCCAACGTGAATATGCTGACATTTCAGATACTTTACTCTGTATCATTACCCAGACACCATTTCTAACAATAGCTACTTTTGTGCACAATTTAAAGAGTTGATTAATCCCAACTAAAAAACACATATTTTCTCATGCACCTCAGGTGAAAAACAGGAATCGCTGTGTGTCTATGATCCTATCCTGTCCTATTCATGGTAGCCCACTCGTGGACATTGCGTGCTGTAGTAGGGGGGCCAGCCTTGATAATCCTGCTTAGGGATTCACATAGACAGTGAAAGTTGCAAAAAAAGTTTCAATTTTTTTTGTATAGTTCTTTAAAAATAAAAAGGAAACTTGTTTTGGGGAGAATAATAATTATTACTATTAATGAGATTTTCTAGGAACCTTACCAAAAAGGCTCAGGATGCTGCAAATGTTGTTATAATATGAAAACTGCTGGTGGATTTAAGACAAAAAATAATAATTTATTGAATGAATGAAATATGAACATATCTGTCACTGTCAGTGGCTTGTTGATCTTTACATTATTAGCATTTCATACTGTTTGATAAAGTACTTATTGGACTTTAACTTATCATTGCACTTACAATACCGAGCGTAGCTGTCCTCAATTTAGGTCATCCTGTACATCTCATCTCCGGTTTTCCTGCATCCACCGTGTGTGTTTGTGTTTGTTTGTTTGTTTGTGTGTGTGTGTGTGTGTGTGTGTGTGTGTGTGTGTGTGAGTTGCGGGGGGAACTAAGCAGCTCCGCCCGCTGCAGAGAGCCGACAGGATTGAAACAGCAGCCGCTGACTTCAGAGTGAATAAACGTTCCAGCGTACATTGATGTTAAAACGTTTACAGGTTGGCAGGATGGTCTGAAATGCTTTGCACGGTCTTTCGCTGTACGTTTTCTTGGTAAATGTGAGATGTTGGAGTCACACACGTCTCGTCTTCATAACAGAAACTAGGAAATGATCAACCCGTTCTCACTCCCGCTTGGTCAGTGGCTGCACGTGGGACTGCTGGGATTGTCGTGAGTAATGAAAATGCGATAAGGGAACCCGGCTGTCAATCAATGTCTTCCAGTGATGGGGGCCCCTGATTGGTCCGGGCCCGTAAGCAACCGCGTGCCCTGCTTACCGATAGTTATGCGTCTGAATCACTCAATTCTCATTGGCTACCTGCCAATGTGGCAGGTAGATTGACAACCCGCCAATTGCAAAATTCACCCGCATTTGGCGGGTGGTCGGGTGTTAATTTCATGCCCTGCGCTGAGCGACCATTGACCAGGTCCGCCAATCACAGCACAGTAGTACCAGCTAATCACAGCACATTAGGGGGGAAGGACTCGGTGGGTGGACAAATGTTAACAGCAGTACAGCTGCAGAGATGAGCTGGCATCAGTTGGTAAATTAACCCTTTGCCAAATCCTGTCAGAAGTACGACAAACACGTCTTTCTGGTCCAGAGAAGCTTGAAGTGCAGCTGATTGTTCCGCCCAGTTTGCTCAATACTGACCGGTTAGCGGTTTCATCAGCCGTGGCCATCTTTGGTTGTTTTCGAAAACGCCTCATCAGCTCTTCTATAAGGTCTTCGCTCAAACATGCCCCATTTTAGATAAATGGTTGTGATTGGGGCATCTCAGAGCAGGCCGTTGGATTTACCAGAGGAACCTCTGGCTGCACTAATGTCTTTACTACACTATATGGGACAAATGACTATGTATATGGGCAGGGTCACTCAGAGTAACGAACCCATTGAGAATGATCAGTTCCCCTCCCAGCTCTATTTTAATACCTGTTAGCTAAATTGTTTCAGTTCTACAGCCCACACCTTTACTGTTTTGTTTCAGTCTCACTGCTCAGTCTTGTTTCCAGCCACAGCAGCTAGTTTTTTCAGCAATAAGCGATGATAAACCTAATGTTCTCTACCTGTCCAGCACCAAACAGCACACAGTCAGACGACAGCTAAAGAGCCAGCTGGTAGACCAGCACAGAGCTAGCAGGAGAATGAATATTGGACTCAATGTTTTTCAGCTTTTCAGAAACTCCAAATTAATTCATGCTGCTTCCTGTCTGTTGGATCTGTTGACTAACGTGTCGTATCAACTTTATACAGCTATCAAAAATCAAACGTATGTGATGTTTGAGCTAGTATGGAATTCTGCCTCTCTCTGTCTTAAGAGCAGTGAAAGGAACTGGTCTTTCCTTCCTCCAAGACATGGTTAGAACCTGCACCCAGACAACATCACTCCTGTACCCTGGAGTCGCTTATCTCGGCCAAGCCTCTTCCACAACTCCTGACAGTCATGTCAAAATATCTCAAAATCTGGGCAGATAAAAACTAAATGATCTGCATAGCCAAACACCACGAGGAAGAAAGGGAGCATGTTAGTATCCTTTGGCTGAGCTGACCTCTGAAAACCAAGCAGAGCCTTTGACTGTAGAAGTAGCTCGGCTGAGATATTTAGTATCCACAGACAGACAGAGGCTCTTCTGTTTCCATGAGCTTAGAGAATAACCATAGGTGCATTTTTTGTCCTTCATTACCACAGCCAAACTGAGGCGATGAATTGAATTCATTGTTAGTGTCTCAATGTAAGTCCCCCCCCCATATAGCATGTGGGATTATTTTTCTTTTTTCCATGTTTTTTTTAAACCAAAACAAGAAAAGAAAAATGAGGGGATTGTGGCATATTTCTCGTGCTGCGGTCAGGCTACCTCCAAGCCAAACATTTCACAAGTAAATCTTCCAGTTATGCAACAAGTGCACATTAAATGCATGGCCACGGGCAAAAATCGATATGGCATGAGGGAAAAGTTGGTGAGCTTCAGAATAACTCTTTTTTTTGCAATTTTTGGATTGCACGCTGCCAAGAACAACAGAATACAGACCTGTGTGTGTGTGTGTGTGTGTGTGTGTGTGTGTGTGGGTGCGTGCGTGCGTGTGTGTGTGTGTGTGTGTGTGTGTGTGTGTGTGTGTGTGTGTGTGTGTGTGTGTGTGTGTGGACATATGTGCAGCCCGCACAATGTTCATTCATGTGATAATTGTTGGCGTGAGCCCCGCTCCCCTCTGGTTCGTGCTATTTGACCACGATGAACTGTGGCTCTGTCAGATAAAAGGCCACATGCTGGGACTCCTGTTAAAACATTGTCTCCAAAATCAGCAGCCCTCTAATCCACAGCCCGGCCGATCTGCAGCCTTTATCGTCTCCAGACACGTAGCACAAACACTGATCATATTTGCTTTACAGGAGGGAGTGAAGGAGAGGGGAGGGGTTTGGGTTGTGCCTGCCAATCACAGAAAGAAGAGCTGTTAAGTGACCTGCTGAGAATCAATACCAAGCCAATCAGCTGACTGAAGAGCTGTGCTCTGGGAACAACAGACGTGGACATGATAACGGCTTCAGCAGTCCTAACATCCAGTGCCCATATTTGTGCCAATGAAGAAATTGCACAAACCTGCTGTTGTACTCAAACTGCTATTATATCTTTGATATGTTGTATGTTTGATCACCAGTGTCGGTCAATTTATACATCTATTGCCATCATTTTTGGAATTATGTTGGGATGTCTTACTTTATAAGATGATAGTGCATTGACAGCTGATTCTCTGCGGAGAAAAACAGAGAAATTAGAGCATGTAAAAAGCCAGATCATTGTCCTGCATGCCCTGACGTGATCTGTGCAGCAGCAACTTCACCTGGGTTAGAGAAGACAAACACACATGTAGTGCTGTAATATGATATTAATGAGTGTGTATCAAATGGCAGATATCAGCATGAGAATGCGATATCTCAGGAGAACATTTGATATAGTCATGACAAATATCTTCATCTGCATGTGAAGTTGGGCTTAAAGGGTTGTTTTACTCAAAACTCTGAAATGAGCCTTGGTGGTGTCAAGCCACAGCTCAATCAAATGGAGAAGGATCACATTTTGTTTGCGGTGCTCACAGCACTGAAAAATGCAAACAGCAGCGTCTCTTTCCAGAAATAGAAGGCAGCCCCTTTACTCTGGATGATAGAACTTGCAGCCCTCTGTTTTTAGTGAAACTACGTTCTACTGAAGAGAAAGTTTGTAGGAACATTTGTGACAGCATGTTTCTGGAAAGAAAGGTTGCTGTTGACCTTATTTCCCCAAGGCATTTTGTAATGTCAGCACCACAAATGGATTCCATTCACCTCCATTGTACTGGGGCAGAGGCCTCGGGCCAATAATACCAGAACATATCAACAGGGCTACATACCTCTGCTTAAGTGGTGGTGGTGAAAACACCTGTTTCCTATTAAAAGGATATACTGCCTTGATAGGCATTGAAAAGCTAGCTAAAAGGAAATTTTAGCTAGGTAACAATGATTTCAGCTAGCTTCTTTAACAAGAATGTTTCCCTTTACTTTCCCCAATGTGTAGCTTAGAATTCTTAAAATACTTTTAGCCCAATCATTTTTTGTCTGAAGGCTAATGACCCTATTTATCTTATTTATATATATATTTATATGTAAAAAAAAATAGGGCTGTCAAACGATTAAAACATTTTTAATCGCGATTAATCGCTGAAGTTCTATAGTTAATCACGATTAATCGCATGTTTTATCACAATTAAAATTCTATTATTTTGCTGTTTTTAAGTACATAATAACAATGGAAAGCCATTCTTACCAATGGATCTTGATTGGGAATCAAATGAATGCAAAGAAAGTGACTTCATGAACTTGACTATTATTTATTTACTGTAAACAAATGTGTGAATCTGTCATTATTGTACAATTCCTCCAAGTCCCTAACTGAGATGTAACACTAACACTGCTTATACAGTACAAACTAAATGGTCCAAAAACCAGATGCCACAGCAGGACATTTAACCTTTACATTTTTAACAAGGATTGAGAACAATTGACTGAGATGTAACACTAACAACCACCGTTAAGGCAAACGAGTGTAAAGTCCAGCCAGAGTCCATCTGGTGTTTAGTAACTCCTAAATAATGTAGATTCCTCACTGACGTCCAGTGATCAGCGGTTAATGAGACAGAGTTTGGACTCTGCAGCAGTTCCAGTTTAGCTGCTTCCTCCGTGTCATACAGGCTGTGTATGGTGAAACTACTGTCCCCCTCGATGGCAGTGTATAAGACGGGTCAGAACATGCCAACCGTAGTCTTTAAGACCCGAGTCCTCTACGATGCTGACAGGTCTGCAGTTAGTTGCCACCCGTTTCGCAAGAGCTGTAGTAATTTTTTTGGATTTGGTTTCATCCGCAGGTCGGCAAGTAGCACTCTCCAAAATGCTGCTTTACCTGAGCCCGCTAGCATCAAACTGCGTCACGTTAATATTAGGGCTGTCAAAATAACGCGTTCATTTCGATTAATTAATCCGGGAAAAAATAACGCGTTAAAAAAATTAACGCAGATTAATCCATTCCATATTGACGTTTGCATACAGACGAAAATCTGGTGCCACTGATATGTCTGCTCTTCTCTCTGCTGCTCTGAAACAGACGTTACAGGAAACAGAAACACCGCTGCATGTGACGCTAGTTAACACTATACTCAACAGCAGCTAACGTTAGCCTACCGCTAGCTAGTTAACACTATACTCGACAGCAGCTAACGTTAGCCTACTGCTAGCTAGTTAACACTATACTCTACAGCAGCTAACATTAGCCTACCGCTAGCTAGTTAACACTATACTCGACAGCAGCTAACGTTAGCCTACCGCTAGCTAGTTAACACTATACTCAACAGCAGCTAACATTAGCCTACCACTAGCTAGTAGCTGGATTAAACAGGGTTAAATGCTGACAGCTAACACTAAACAGTGTAAAGTGTGACTGTGTTTTACTGTAGAGGATTCAACACCGGGATGTAACAATCTGCAGCTGCCGTCGGAGAAACAACACAGACGGTGCGTTCAATGAAACTGGTAAACTACAGCCTCGTGGTGCATTTGAAGTTATTGTAAATGTCCCTTTCCCATCTGATGGTTCAACAGCAATTTACTAGTGAAATTAGTTATTGTTATACATTATTATTAAATCATTTCATTTTGACCATATGGCCTTAGCAATAAACAAGCCGTTCTTTAATGTCACCAACTGTTGTTTAGTACCCTTTTTTTTCCTTTTCTTTTTTTACTTTCTTAAAAAGTATCAGTTCAGGCACCGTTAAATATGTATGTGATTAATTTTGATTAATTAATCACAGAGTATGTAATTAATTAGATCATTTTTTTTAATCGATTGACAGCCCTAGTTAATATGCTTAGCTCGTAGGTGGTAGCTCCAGCTTGACGTGCTTCGGTGATATTTTAATTCAGCTTTACACAACGTGCATATGGCTTTGACTTGTCTACTGAGCCGTCTGGGAGTTTTTTTAAAAGAAAAGCGCCATCAGAAGTGTGTTGCTGCTGTCTTTCTCCATGCCGGCAGCCTGCCTGCATTCTGCAGCAGAAGATGTGTTATGAAGAAGTATGGCAGCGCCAAAGGGTCAAAATAGTAGCCGTTAGGCACGACGCAAAGCCCAGTGAAGTGGAAAATAAATTAATCGCATGCTGGCATGCAATTAAAAAAAATGTATCGCATTGCGTCAGTCCTTAATCGCATCGCGATTAACGCGTTAACGCTGACAGCTCTAGTAAAAAAACATGAAATACATGGTGTATAACACAGTATAATGTAGTTTTTTTAAGTATTTATTAATTTACAGTATGTGCGAGGAAATATACCTTCTCATATGAAGACAATGTTTTCACTTATGGGTGTGCACAGGAGGTGACAAATACATATGCATTTATATCTGCTTACAACTACATGATAGCGTGTTAGAAAGCATGTATCACATGTGTATTTATCGTTTATGTAGCACTAAGTCTTTTTACTGCAACTTCAGGAGAACAGTTTGCAGCCGTGAACACAACGCTGACTCAAATCCTCCCCACACTACAGGGCCAGGAACTCATCAGACTATCACACAGTTAATGCACCTCATTCTCCATATGAGCTCTTATAACCCCCCCATCCCCCCATCCCCCCATCACACTACTATTGTCTACACTCTGCCACACAGTGAGGAGAGGATAATGGCAGCCTTGATGTTTACCTGCACCATCTCTTTCCACTCTCCTCTCTGAATGCTTGCACACTCAGTGCCCCCCCACCTCCCTCTTCAAGGCGGCTGCGCGAGGCTCTGCATGGCCCCCCCATAACTTTGAAGTGGACGGCGTAATTCTGCCATACCGGTCGGGCTACGCTGCACCTTCAAATGTTAATGGCTCATTCACAGCCATTAATGCACACGAGCTGCATCAGCATGTCTGCCTGCTGCTTTCTTTCTTTAAGTCTTCCTATTATATGGTAATACAGAGGAGATGGGTATAGGCAGCCACTGGTAATGAGGCTGGGTTTTCCCTCTGGCCTTCCCTTATTTCCACTACAGACAAAGTGAAGGCCTTTTGTCTTGACAGCAAAATGAATTGATTGAAATACAAATGAGAAATCTTCATCAATGTCTGACCCTTTTTTGCAGCTGGTATTGTCAAGGAGGGCTCATCCACTGTCCTTGTTTGTTAGTACACTGTTGTCACCAAGAAATGAAACCCAAGAATGTGTATCTTTGTGTGTTGTAAGGTTAGACCGACATATGGAGCCAATTCTGGATTTTTGAACATTTAAAATCTGCTGGTGTAAATCTAGTCAGACGAGTTTCAGTCCAAAACAGTCCAGGATCGACTGTGACAAACCTGTGTTGGTCTAACCTTTTGTCCTCATTCTGTATGTCTGTCCCAGTCCTGTAACTCTATGTTGATGTGTTTGTCATCACCCAGAGGAGGAGAAGCCTGTGGTGACCAACGTCACCGTCAGCGACGTATCGTGGGACAGCTTCCTCCTGTCCTGGTCTGCTGAGGACGGGGCATTGGAGGCCTTTCTGATCGAGGTTACCGATGCAGAGACGGGCGCTGAGTGGCAAAACCACACGGTGCCCGCCGATGCTCGCAGCCTGGCTATCTCTGGCCTCTCCTCCACCACCTGGTACAGGGCCAGTCTGTACGGGGTGTTCAGGGAGGCCCTCTTAGACCCGGTCTTTGCAGACACCATCACAGGTATCAACGCTGAGGCTCGCTCTTTCCTTTGCTTCCTTCTTCTTCTTCTGCAAACAGTGCATTAACCACTGTTTTTCCATGTGGACTTTCTAAGGAGCAGATTCTTGCTGTTGTCAAAAGATGTTTGTCTATTCAGCTCTGGTGTGGTTCACTTTGACATTACATTGACACTGAACAGGTGTTACAGAAACACTTGTTGATGTTGTTTAACTCTGCCACTTCCATTGGCTATAACAGATATTAAATGATTTCAAGAATATTCTCGAAAAAGTGATCCAGTGAAATAACTGGAAGCAAAGAGATCTAAATTTGACAAATCTTTGTGACTGAAATTGTGTTTATGCTGCACTTGTAGGGATGGAGGCTGGTTTTGTCCGTCTAACTGCTCCCATTTTCTGAGCACATACTGTTTGTATAAAAAGAATCTTCCAGCTTTTGTGGTGGAAGATATTCTTCACTGGGTTAACATCCATTCAGCCAAGTTCACTATCCAAATAGCCTAACAACACCGCCTCATCAGCCATCCATCATGCACATATCCCTTCCTTTGATGCAGGAAAATGGGCTAACACTCACCAACACAAAACCCATTCAGTCTATATTAGCCCAGCCGCAGATACGTGTTTGATCCACCTTTAAGCTGTCAGTCGGCCTGTTGGGACGAGTCCAGCCTACAGCAGCACCTGGTCTGTCATGTGAACAGGCAGGAACTTATAAAAAGGTTCAGAGTGCTGTGAAACTGGGACACAACAGGTGCTCTAGTTCCACACCCACCACACCAATCACAGTCATTACCCATGGTTAACATTCTGTGGATTACAGTATGTGCCTAAAGAGTGGGCTGTAAAAAAGTGAAACCAAAATCTGCTAATGACGCCTTGTAATGGCCTCTGAACACCTTCACAAATAAAGCAAAACACCCTCACCGTCACCCTATAAATCATAAAAAATAAGCAGTTTCGGGTTTTTTTTTTATGTCGGCATCTATTCCGACAATATCCTTTAGCATTTCACTGACGAGGCTCAGTCAAGTGGAAGAAAGATGGGAGGACTGACAGAGGACAAAAAAAACCCTGAGGCGCTTTTGTCACTTTGTGTGAGGCCTCTCTTCTGTATGCATCCCCAGTTCCCTCAAGTCTTCATTCTCATGCTGCCACTGCCCCTGGGCTCTGGTGCTAGGGTGCCAGGGGCTTCTGGGGCCACGCAGAATATGGCATGTGCTCAACACGGCCCATTGTCTGCATGCTAATGGCTGGTGAAACCATCTTAACATTTTTCATTAGCATCTCTTAATCCATAAAACATTCCAACTAGTGAATACAAGCGCTGACTAATTTGATTATGTGATGCACGGTGGTCATCGTTGGTGTACTGGAGGTAGACGTTGTGGGGGAAATAAAGTCCTCTGAAAAGGGAGTGAGGAAACTTGGGTTTTATACAACAAATGATTGATGGAACCACAAAGAGATGTGGACGGCTCCCAGAACAAGCTCCACTTGGTTGTGATTCGTAACACCACAAGCTGCTCTTGTAAAGTTATCAGGCGAGACTGGAACCAGCTCTGGGCTTTCGCTTGCAGACCCCCTTTTCAGCAGGTTAGCTGGCGCCGGCACGGACCTCCTCCAATAACAGGCTGCCTTTTGTGAGCGGGGATTGTGTTCCCTCAGGTCTTGGGGGTGTGAAGGGATATGGAGTAGAGGGGTAGAAGGGGTGGTGGTGCGAGGGTGAAAACAGTAGCAAGCTAGCACATGTTAGCTGATGGATGTGGCCCTCCCTCTCTTCCACTGACCAGCTAAAGCCGCCTGGCGGCTAATGAAGAGTGACAGCTCCCTGGGATTTGTCTGCTCTGCTTCTCATTTCCACCACTTCTTCTCGCAACAAATGTCTCATGCCTTTTTCCTCACAATAAAAAGGGGTTTCAGGCTAGTTCAAGGACCCCTGAGACCCTCACATTTGGTCTAGTGTTTTAATGATCAGTGGTGCTGGGCTTTATCGCCGCTTTCCTGAGCTCACTTATATTTGCTTATATCCCGGTGCTTTTAAAAGCTCTGTCTGGTCCGTGGATCCATCTGTGCTGCTACTGGAAGTTTCTTCAGCTAATTAGCTTCGGCCTACTCATGCTCTGCACAGACACAGCTTTTTCTCCAACAGCTGTAGACTCCTGTTGTCTTGCAGCCTCTCTTCCTATCACTGCCATTATTAGCTGCTGCTAATGACTGCTTAACTACCAGCTTTTGCACTGTAGGCTACTGCACTGCACTTTTCTAAGAGAAGCAGCTGTAGTTTGACAAAACCTTTTTACTTTGAAATTCCTGGGATTGCACAAGAATAAGATTCATCAGACCAGGGCTGTTAATATTTCAAAAAATAAAGTTTGAATGAATTTGAAGAAATTGGTAAAAGCCAAGGAGGAGTAAACAGGCCACTAGAGAGGAAGCAGAGAGAACAGTCAGAGCTGCTGACTGACTAGCAGGTATCTCAGCTCCAGTAGTACAGCTACTAGCTCTGTGAGTGATAGCAGTAGTTGAACTTTTAGAACAAAATATTTTGCAGAGACGCACCTATTTATTTTGCAGTGCCTTTAAAGTTGTTACCATTATCAGTGGTGCCTCCACTGCCTTACAATTTCATCAATGGTATTGAATCCAAAATGCTCACGTTATTTCTCAGATGGTTTGGTGATTATCCATAAAGAACAGTTAGTGTATAGAGGACAATAATAGCCCAGTTCATTGGGTTGAGTTAGACAGACATAGGAACGCCCCTGCTGGAGTCCAAGCTTCAGCCTGTTGTCTTAAACACTCTGATCTTTTCATTCAAGGAGAGGAATATTTTTCCCATGTTCAAACTGTAGTTTGAATTTTGAATAAAAAGTGGCAGCCCTAGGTCAGACTAATGTATTGTTTAACTACCAGTTTTCCATCTTACTAACCACCGTGGCATTGAAAGGCCAGTTGAGGTTCAACAACCTGAAGTTTTTCTTCCTTCTGTGTTTTTAACCAGATTGCTGTAAAACTCTTCTCTTTCTGCTCTGCAAACTCAGGTTCTGATGCTGAGCTTTTTATGTAACCAACACTGACATTTACACTGATAAACTCTCTTTCGCTGCCATGTTCCTCAAATGTCAAAGCACACTGACTTTCCCCTGTCACTCAGAGGCTGAACCGGAGATGCAGACTCTCCTTGTCTCCGACGTCAATCCTGAGAGCTTTAGGCTGGCCTGGACGGCTGAAGAGGAAGCCTTCGACACCTTTGTCATAATGGTCAGCCAGGCCGAGGGCCCAGGCCAACCAAGAGAGCTGGTGTTGGGAGGCGAGGAGTGGAGCACAGCTATCACAGATCTTACCGAGGACACCGAGTACAAAATCGAAATCTTTGGGCTCATTTTGGGAAGAAGCTCCAAGTCTGTAATGGAGTGGGTGAGAACAGGTACACGGTGAAGGGATGGAAAAGAGAAATCAGAGCTGTGAACTGAAACTCTGCACTGGTCTTGTCAGCGTGGTCAATGTGTAGTGATGTCGTATCTTGTCACTTTTGTCTTCTGGTAACAGCATGAAAACATGATCATTAACATCTGTGTTCTGACGTTTTGTCTACTAACCTGTTAACAGAGGGTTGTGCCACTGTATTCATCTAAGGCACTTAACACTGCAAAAAAGGGCTATCTTTAGAAAGTAATCCGTTTTAATGACGATGGTTTACATGGCTGCGTTGTGCCTTGAGTCAGATGCTATGTGTTGGGGTGTCTGTCAGTGCTCCTGATTGGTTTACAGCAATATCAGAAAGCACATAAGTATCCCAAGATGGTCTGAATGTTAACCCAACCGTAAATTAATATATATGTGGATAAATAACAATGTCTACTTAAAGATGCTGAATATCTTCACATACGAGCCAAACAGCTTCAACCCAAAACTATTAGAAAGGCTTTGAAATGTCATATCACCCCTCCCCCACCCACCCACCCCCCAAGGAAATGTACTCAGCTCTTTAAGCTCTTTACTCCGCTTCTTTGATTGTGTTGTCTCTGTCCGGTCGTCCTCCCAAATGTTGTCTTTGACTGCCTGGCCCCATGTGTCCGGGTCGCTCTTTGTAAAGTGTTCTTTGGGGGGGGGGGTTGTCTGTGTCACATAGAACGGGTGTATGTCCCCTGTACTCCCTGGGGGTAAGGCTTTACTCTTGGGTTGCGTGGCGCATGTTTCACTTTTGTGTTGCCATGAAATGGGGGCAAGTTAATCTCCTCAGGTCTGTCACGCGAGATACTTTGGCTCGCTGTTAGCCAGGAAGGGTCCCACCGTGAGCCAGGCCTCCCCAGACCCCTTTTGTCTGTCTACCTCGCTCTCTCTTACATACTCTCTTTCACTTCTTAACGCGTGCCTTTCAGTGGTGGATCTGCCTTGGCTACAATAACATGTTATTTATGTGTGTCTTTTCTTGTCTTCTGTTAATTCGGAAGTAGAGCCATTAATATATGTAAATGTATTGGCTGATGTGACAGACATACAGTATGTTCTGTTTCCCTGTCCTCGCCAGTCCTAAAAAGCACACAACATATCAACTAAAGCTATATTTTTTCTGTGTTTGCCCCTTCCTTGCTGTGTCTGTCTTGTTTGTGCCAGATGTGGGTCCACCCAAGGGTTTCCGCTTCTCTGATGTCACCGACACATCGGCCACCGTTCACTGGGTGGTTCCCAGAGCTCGGGTGGACAGCTACAGGGTCACCTATGTGCCTGCTCATGGAGGTCAGTGTCCTGCAAAACCACTGCCACTGTCACTTGATTACAAAACTGTAAAACAAGTAAAGAAAGTAAGCATTTACAACATAAAGATTTAGCCCGTAGCACTATTAGTTTTATCTTCCAACCAGGGAAGTATATTCCAGTTTATGAATGACTCAATAGCCAGTATGGACATTCCCCCTGCTGTATTATTGCTGACCTATCCATCAGTTGAGTCCTCCATCATCTGCAGGGCTAACTATTCTCTCCAGTGATAGACTGCTTCTGCCCCCTCGTGACGGGTTAAAGGTACTTCTTCTGAATGAGGAGTGAGAGGTCCAGAGCAAATGAAAATTTAGTTCATGACTACCATTATGATATCTATATATATTAATGGATATCTCCAAATGATGTTATTCAGTCCCTTCAGATCAGCATCCATTGGAATGAAAATGCAGCCTACTGTTCTAAGATTTGAATTGAACTATTCTATTTAACCCATACATGTCAAGTTCCCTTATAAGTTGCTAAGTAACAGAGAAAGATATGGCACAACAGTGTCAAAAGCCTGGCACACAGCTGGAACAGGAAGTTGATGAAGAATTGTTTTCACCTTTTAAATATAAATTTATATCCACGCAGACCTCACTCTCTGAAGATACTGGAGTCATCATAATAAAAGTACATTAGCAGATGTGGAGAGCACAGTTCCATGAGTAGGCAGCTGGCTCAACATTAATCTGACGGTTTATGAAGTTAACACAATTATAAAAAACGTTTCTTATATAACAGGTAATCATTTAAGATGATATTAATACTTGATCTATCAAGTACATTCCATCATCTTTTACTTTTAGAATATACAGCTAACCTGATGCTGACCAAAATATACTGTGAACCCTAACTGGCCTTTAAAATACATGTAAACCTGTAAAATACAAAAATAGAGACAAAACTTCTAAAATGACTCAACATTTGTTGTAGGCCTACTCATGTATATAACACAAAAATAAGTTAAGCAACAGTGAATGGGAACATCTACTATAATGTTTACATTGTCTCAGTTGAGTTTAATGGACTATGATGACTAATGAGATGCACCCTCCTCTCAATGTGAGCCAAGATTCTGTGGGGTGGAAAAGAAGCAGGTCATCAGGGTACACTGTAAAAAATCAAGTCCAGCCAAACTTCTGATATCTTAGCTTGTTGTTGTTTGGACTTCCAGGTAATGCTAAGACTCTGACAGTGGACGGCTCGGAGTCTCAGACTGTGCTGCCCAACCTGACCCCCGGGGTCACATATGAGGTTACCGTGGTCGCTGTCAAGGGTCAAAGGGAGAGTGAGCCTGGATCAGACAGCGTCACCACCGGTAGGACACACACACACACACACACACACACACACACACAAACACACATTCATCCTCTTAAAGCTCCATACAAACATGTATATTTGCCTAGATTTGTCAGTTTTGTGATACTAGATTAATGTGTGTGTGTGTTTTTGTGTGTGTGTGTGTGTGTGTGTGTGTGTGTGTGTGTGTGTGTGTGTGTGTGTGTGTGTGTGTGTGTGTGTGTCACAGCTCTGGATAAACCCCGTGGACTGACTGCAGTCAATATCACAGACACTGAGGCTCTGCTGCTCTGGCAGCCCGCCATTGCCACTGTAGACGGCTACGTCATCACCTACAGCGCAGACTCAGGTATGTAGTGCACTGCACACAGGAACGAACACACCATCAAACACAGACAATACTTATAGATATATGCATAAACACACATGCTGTACATAAAAAAGCAATTTTATCTCTCTAATAAATCGGGAAGCTTCTGTGTGTCTTCTTGTGTGTGTGTGTGTGTGTGTGTGTGTGTGCGTGCATACATGCATGTGTGTGTGTGTCTTTGAAATATCTCATGAACCGTTCATCCAATCTACTTCACACTTGGTTTCCTGGGTACCCAATGAACTTGACGCTAGCGCGGACCGCCGATTAGCTTACAACGCTAGTATTCGGGGCACAGGGAACGTAAAAACAAATCACTATTTATACCACTAAAAAGGCTCAAAATATCACCAAACTTCAACGGTAGCATAATGAGGATCCCTACATGTTAACAGAAGCATTTAGAACTTTGTAAGTGTACAGACAGTTTATTGAAAAGATAGATTATAAAGACACTCGCGTTCATGTTTAGCTACATGCCGCCGCCGTCTTGGAAACCAGTCATGACTTACAGCTGGCGATGCAAACTAAAATCAAAAGTAATTTGCTCAATATATCTGAAATAATCACACTCTGCATAACTTGTCTAGTGTACTTACTCAGTGGATAACCATCCATCTGGTCCCTCCAGTCTGGGTTTCACGTACAGCCCTGTTTATCAGAGAGGGGAAATCTTCCGACTGTACAGAACACTGCGTCTCTTGGGCATCGCGACGCAACAGGTCCCACTCCGTGCAACACAGACACTCCTGTTGGGTGGCCATAGCTTCACAATGTCCGCAGGTTCACCACCAGTTTCCTGAAGTACGAGGCTGTGTTGTGGCATTGACTACCGGTAGCTCTCTCTCTCTCGTAGCCCTTTCACGGAGCTCCCGCAGCTCTTCGTTCAATAAACTGTCTGTACACTTACAAAGTTCTCAATGCTTGGGTTCACATGTAGGGACCCTCATTATGCTACAGTTGAAGTTTGGTGATACATCTGTTATTACCCTAGGTTCGTTTTGCGCCGGAATTGTCCTTTAACTCGGATCATTTCACTTACAGGAAACTCAATAAAAAACATGTTCTACCCTTCACAATAAAAGCCCAGCTTAAATTCACTCGGATCATTTCGCTTAGAGGAAACTCAATCAAAAGTATTTTTGCTGACACTAGATCGTATTGACACTATATCATATTAAGTTGCTGTGAGCTGTAAATTCACAAATTTCTGTGATTACTCCACATTTTAATTGTGATATTTTGTGAATAAATTCTGAATCTGCCACGTCTGTCATGTAAATGTGGTAGTACAAAGTTTTACTTTGAAGTAGGAGTACACAGTAAGTCAGTAGTAGGCTATACAGTGTGGTTGCTAAGTGCTTTGGGGTTCTTCTGTAAGTCATTTTGGGGTACAATGGTTCTGGAGAAAGCTTCAAGCAGCACTACCACAGGCCAAGCAATCGGCTCGTTCCAAACGGGCACATTTTGAACGGCACTGCACTAGTTGAAAAAAATGTGGATTCATGATGGAGATGCTAAAATAATGATCATTAGATGATCTTTACTGCCTTTCAATGAAGATCTAATGAGAAGGAAGGAATGTTGATTACCTTATATCTGAGTGAGACAACAGGGCCAATGAGCAGATTGAAATAAAAGAGTGCTATCTGTCAGAGACATCAGTCCAATCCAGTGGGCTTCTCTGCGCTCTGTGTCGTTGCAGTGGCTCCAGTGATGGAGCGCGTGTCAGGAAATGTAGTGGAGTTTGAGATGAGCTCTCTGACGCCTGCCACGCACTACACTGTGAAGGTCTATGCTGTGAGGGACCTGGCCAAGAGTGCAGCCACCACCACTGAGTTCACCACTGGTGAGAATTCCTGCTTAGAAGTTGATTTGAGCTTCACTGATTCAAACCAAATCAAAAATACAGTCAAAGCAGTCAAGTGGGCTTTTTTATTGTAACTACAAAGTATATTTTAATCTGAACCAAAAGTGCATGATGCCAAAGCGATGTCATGTAGAAATATGTGAATGAAAACATGAATGACATCACAAAGAGGCGCTTTAACAGCTGATAGAGAAACTGATGTTGGTAAAATATGAACAGATTTAAACGGCTGTTGTGTTTTTAGACGTGGACGCCCCTCAGGACCTGGCAGCCAGTAACATTCAGACAGAGAACGGTATGCTGACATGGAAGCCACCTCGCGCTGACATCACCGGATACATCCTCAGCTTTGAGTCGGCAGACGGCGTTGTCCGTGTGAGTGGACACCAGACCTCCACACATTTAGGACTGCATTCAATCTTTACAATGTGCTTAGGAACCCAATTTTTGACCATGTTTCCTCCTTCAGGAGGTGGTCCTGAGTCCCAACGCTGTCTCCTATAACATGGCTCAGCTCAGCGCCTCCACAGAGTATTCAGTCAAGCTGCAGGCCATCGCTGGTCCCAAGAGAAGCCGAGTCATCACTACTGTCTTCACCACCAGTGAGTATTTTTAATACGGTAACACTTTACAATAAGGTACACAAAAAAATAGGTAGTTAATGATTAGTTACTGTTTTTGAAAGAGTAACGAATGATTAGTTACTATTTTTGAAAGACTTGGGTGGGTGCTGGGTAGGTCCTGGGTGGGTGCTGGGTAGGTCCTGGGTAGGTCCTGGGTGGGTGATGGCTAGGTTCGCGGTGGTTCACTTTCCTCCCACAGTCCAAAGACATTTAGACTGTGAGATTGTGTTCATTTATCTATGATGTTATCCTGGTGTCAAGGGTGTACCCTGCCTCTCCCCCAAAGCATGATGTGTGGCCCCAGGTGAGTCTGTGCCTGCAGCCATAACAGTAGCCAAGGTAATCCAGCAATCCCTGTGCACCCTGCACACAGTGCAGTCAGACAGTATACAGTATGAGGATCATTTTGCAGCCCCATCTCCTCTCCCTCGTTACAGATCGTGTGTAGTCCACTGGGTTGATTATTCCATCATATAATGTGTTGTGTGCTTGTGTTTGTAGCTGGTGTACTGTACAGACACCCCAAGGACTGCTCCCAGGCCCTTCTGAATGGAGACACCTCATCAGACCTGTACACCATCTATCTGGGTGGGGATGAGAGCCAGCCCCTCCAGGTCTACTGCGACATGAGCACTGATGGAGGTGGATGGATCGTAAGTCACTGGCTATACTTGCATAGCCAGCTCTATCTCCACAGCGCTGTGGAGTAAGGTCTTGCTACACCACAGATGCATTCTGGGATAGGAGAAAAACGCTCTGGGTTGTTTTTTGTTTGTTTCTTTAAACCAATTACAGTCATCTTGGATGTTTCTAAGCTCCAGACACAGCGACGGCGGCTCTGCTAAATAGTCTCAGGAAGGAACTTGTTTTGGTGGAACATTTACACCCCGCTAAAGAAAACTCCATATCCAATATTACATGAAGTTAACTGTTGCCACAATCCAGTAATGTGAGCTATTTAAATCAGCTGATACATGGTTAAACCTCATTTACTTACTTTACTTTACACTTACCAGTGTATCGCCCTGTGTACTTCGTCCGCAGTAATTGTGATTCATTTCTCTGCTGATGTTTGAGTCTATGCTCTGCTGTGCCTCTGTGTGCCATTCAGTTTGGATGTATAAGCATTTTCATCAAACAAATATCCATGATATTTTTAAGCTTGTTTGGCTTAGACATTCTCATTTTGTTTTGAACCTATACATAACAGTGTAATATAATGTCAGATATATTTCACATACAGCTCATTTGATGTGGTGACCTATTGTCTTTCTCTTTCAGGTGTTCCTCCGACGACAGAGTGGTAAACTGGAGTTTTTCCGCAACTGGAAGAATTACACAGCTGGCTTTGGTGACATGAACGATGAATTCTGGCTGGGTAATTTAATCATCAGAGCAAGGATATGGACATACAGTACATGAATATGTTCAGCATCCATTGTTTTCAGTGGCATTGCATTCCATGGCTTGATTTGGACCGGAATAGTTCTGGTTCAGTGATTCACTTAATTATAATAATTGTTATGTTATAATTTGAATGAAACATATTGAATAATGGAATGAAATAGATACACCTTGAAACATGAAAAAGAATGTATTATATGATAATAATAATATCTTATCAAAGCCATCAGTGGATCGTTGTCATTGCTGTCCGTCCAGCTTATATAGAATGTCCTCTCTCACTCAGGTCTTTCCAACCTGCATAAGATCACAGCTGGAGGTCAGTACGAGCTGCGTGTGGACCTGAGCGATAAGGGAGAAACAGCCTACGCCCAGTATGACAAGTTCTCCATCTCTGAACCCCGGACCCGCTACAAAGTCCACGTAGGAGGATACAGTGGAACAGCAGGTAGCGCTGACTTCTGCAGCCTGCAGACCAATTGCTGCCTACTGAAGGCACACATATGCTAAAACAGCTTACAGATACTGTATTTATTTAGGTGTTTTTGAAAAACGTTCAGTCATTTCCTAAAACAGCTGCTCGCTGTAGTTTTTATCAAAAGTTACTCAAACAGGAGGAAATTGTGAAATTTGTTTGTGACTACTTTCAGCGACAGATTAATTCACATTTGGTAATGCAACAGTGTGGCACACTGTTGGGTTTTTATGACAAATCCGGCTGTAACCCACACATAGCACCTGTAATAATAAAATAATAATAAAAAATAAAGATATTCCCTTATTCTTTAACTTTTATTATCACAATGAACAATAAGATATAAAACAACACTTTTCATGAAAAGGATACAAACATGCATTACACAGCTACATTAAACATCAACATCTTTTAAACAAATAACTGGGATTGAAATAAGATTTTACTATTCCAATCCTCTCTATAGTTAAAGGAGAACTCCGGGCAATTTTTACGTTAATCTTGATCGCTATAAGTATGTGAGTACTGTCGGTAGCAACAAAAAAAATGAGCCAAATCGGTGCTAGCAACATGGAGCTGCTGCAGCTAATGCAGAGAGCTCCCACTTAGCTAAAACGACAGTTATGGGGGCAAATCATAAAGAGTGCCTTTGTGCCTCTTAACAGACACAAAATGCAATTAAAATGTCTGTGCAACATGAACAGGGTCCTTACATGACAACAAGATGCGTTTTCAACTCAGACCTTGTTTAAATTCACCTAGCCTGTTAGCTGCTAGCTGCCGTCTGGGATGAGTGAGTGTGTTCAGCCAGGCTTTGGTAATAATCATCACGCAGCAGTTCCGTGTGTATTTCTAACATATATATCCATTTTGTGTGCGATCCATCTGGCGTTGGTGAATAGTAGCCTCTGCAGTGGCGAACTGTGTGTTAGCTGCCTTAGCCGGGCTAGCAGGCCCGACCGGCATCCTTCTACTTCCTCCCCGCCTTCCCCGCCTGCCGCGGCCGACAACAATCCACGGGCGCCCGCTGGTCTGGTGGATGTCCTCCAGAGGACAGTTCATGCTTTCGCAGCGACATTTTTGTGGCGAAAAAAGTTTATTTCCTCCTCAAAAATAGGTAATTGAGCACTGTAGTGGTTATGATCATATCAGTGACTATGTAACTACATTGAAACGGGCCAAATGATGCCTGTTTCTTGTAAAGTAACAGTGTTACAGAAGGCTAGCTGTAGTCTTGCGCTGAAGTCCCGCAGGAATTCAGTTGTAGCAGGAAAAGCAGTGTGCCGATCGGAGCGTAGTGTGTGAAGAGTGAAGAGCGGAGGTGTTCACAAGGGAATAAGCTTGGAGCCTTCAGAAATCTATTACTGTACAAGAAACAGGCATCATGTAGTTACATAGTCACTGATATGATCATAACCACTACAGTGCTCAATTACCTATTTTTGAGGGGGGAATAAACTTTTTTCGAGTTCTCCTTTAAGGCTGTTTGAGAGACATGCATCCTTTATTTCCCTGTGCTCCCGGCTGACCCCTGACCACCCAGTGATATGTCTGGGTTCATTAGGGACTGTACACAAGATGTGTTCTGTAGGGTTGGATGTCATGGTGCAATGTGTGTTTGCCAAAATGAAATGGTAAACTGAGTAAAGTATGTATGTATATGTGGTCTACTGTTATCTTAGCTAACACATCATGTTTCCTATGATTGTTATGTGAAGAGGTGTGGTTTGTCCATTTTTACATAACTTATCAAATTTACTTTGAATTTGTTATGATTTAGATTTAATACATTTGTGGAGACACTTCTTGGTTAGGGTGACTCTTTTATTTATGTTGAAGTTCTTCTCTATTTTCATCATAACTATTCAGTAAGAGTTTTCTTAGACTTTCTCATTTCGTCATGAAAATTCGAACCTGAAAAGATTAAAATCTGAATCACAATATATTCCAACAGACTTGAACAGACTGTTCTGTGCATGTATTGGCCATGTGACGTGTTCATCTGTGACATAAATGTAACAGAAAGTGTACCAGCGTTTATCCGGCTCCCGCTGTGTGTCTTTGCAGGTGACTCTATGACGTACCATCACGGGCGTCCATTCTCCACTTATGACCACGACAACGACATTGCTGTCACCAACTGTGCCCTGTCCTATAAGGGAGCTTTCTGGTATAAGAACTGCCACCGCGTCAACCTCATGGGACGATATGGAGACAACAGTCACAGCAAGGTGCAGTACTCTCAGTTACTGTTTGCCCTATGAACAGTGGTTCTTAAAGAAGTTCTCCCTGATGGTGTTCCATTAGTCTTGATGATAGATATGAGGGTATTCTAGGACTCCTCAAGAGGGTTCAGCTGCTTTTGAAGGGGTTCTAGGGGTCCTTAATGGGGTTCACGGGTCAGCCTTTCGGAGGGTTTAGAGAGTCCTTGATGGAGTTCCATTAAGCCCAGTTTAGACCAAAGATTTGCGATGAGAAAAAAAGGTTTTAAAACGTCGTAGAGAAAAGTTTCAGTGCTCTCAACCGGCCTGGCCGGGTTAGCTCAGTTGGTAGAGCAGGCGCACATATATAGAGGTTTACTCCTCGACGCAGCGGCCGCGGGTTTCACTCCGACCTGCGGCCCTTTGCTGCATGTCATGTTTTCTTGTTTAAGTTTGCTGGTGGACATTGCTCATAGAGTCACTACTGTTGAATGGAAAGCTCAAGTATCTATCCTTGTATATCTTCACTGCAGACCTTGTGTTCACAATCACCCTCAATGAAACAACGTAAACACAATGATTGCACAGGAGTAGTCTCCTATTGATTAATGAGAGGCTGAACTATAAATCAAAACCTCTGCTGTGGGTGTCTAAAGTGGTTCTGCCATTAGCTCCTCATTAATCCAGCTTAACCACAAGTTAAAGGGGTGATAGAATGCAAAACCGATTTTACCTTGTCATAGCTGAATAACGACAGTTCGGTGGGTAAATAGGACATGCATAGAAGCTCAAAATCCCATTGATACCCCTATCCTCTGCAAATCTCACATTTTGAAACTGCCGCTGAAAACGGGCGAATGTCAACAAAGCTGGAAGCTGACGTCAGCATCCCAAATCCTAGTCTTTGTCACGACCCAACATTTGCATAGGCTACACCACTGACCTGAGGTCAGCTTAGTCTTCTGAATCTAGCTAGGTCATGCAGATCTCCACTATGTAGAGGTCAAATATGGGCCGTTTTACCAAAATTGATGGCTAATGGCAAATTTTGTCCGACTGTGTGTCGCAGTTCAGCAGGAGCTCAGCAGGCTACGTGACAGAGGCCGGTGCTGCCTCGCCGCCCGGCGTGTCCTACTTCATAGACCCCCGCTCGCTGTGAGCTAGCTGGATCTCCGTCACGAAGGGAAGCCCGCGGAGCTCCATACCCACGCAAAGTGGGTTACTGGACTGCAAAATGCCGAGGCCCTGATGGAGCTCCAGGGCCTGCAGCTAGCCGCGATTCATAGGATTGAAGGGACAGTAGCAGCTAACGAAATCCCTAATGTTCACAAAAATGCATTAAATTGAAATCGGACACCATAGTTAGCTTTATAAGACCTTGGGGTAGATGTTATATAAGTGGCGTGACGAAATTCAAACTGTAAATATACGAAAGTTATGCCGAAAGTGAAGCTAACTAGCCGCGATCTGTAAACATAGGATTGGAGGGGCAGTCGCAGCTAACGAAATCCCTAATGTTCACAAAAATTCATTAAATTCAAATCGGACACCATAGCTAGCTTTATAAGACCTTGGGGTAGATGTTATGTAAGTGGCGTGACAAAATTCAAAGTGTAAATATACGACAGTTATGCCGAAAGCATAGCAACGATCTTTTCCCATAAGATTAAATGGGACACATAGCCTAGCTTGCAGCTCCAGAGCTCCGCGGAGCCCAGAGCCCCGGTCGTCCAGTAACCGAGAAACGGTGACTTTCACTGGGTATGGAGGTTGCCGCTTTCTCGTCAGACTGTGTGGAGCTCCTTAAGTCCGACGCGTCTTACTAAATTTGCAATTAACCATCAATTTTCGTAAAACGGCCCATATTTGAGCTTTATATAGTTGATTTCTCGCTTAAAAAAGTCTCAGAAGTGAATTTAATAACGAAATAGCCCGACAACCAATGTATACCTTTGCAGTGTCTGAAATATGAGACCTGCTGTCTCGTCTCCAATGTGTTTCTATGGGGTTCACTCAAACCAATCAGCGCGCAGCTCATCGCCTAATAAAATAGCATTTGGGCAATTTTCAGCCCAACCAATGTTACATACCCTATTAGGAGACCTTAAGGAACAGTGTAAAATACCCTATATAATCATTCTATCACCCCTTAAAATGTAGTTTATTTGCAGAAAGGCACAATATTGTCCTTACCTAATTCATACCATAGTTATCAGAAAGCAAGGATTTTAGAAGTGTTGGCATTGGACGTAATGTAGGGTTTCCAGAAGTGTCCAGTATTGATGTTTCATGTGTCCATCTCTCCTATCTAGGGGGTCAACTGGTTCCACTGGAAAGGCCACGAGCACTCCATTGAGTTTGCTGAGATGAAGATCAGGCCATCCAACTTCAGGAACCTGGAAGGAAGAAGGAAACGATCATAAACCCCCCCCCCCCCCCACCACCACCACCACCACCACCACCACCAACACTGCTACGACTCTGTCTGGACTCCCCATAGACCACCTGGACTCCCACACACCCTGCAGCGACCAAAGTCACTGCCGAGATCCCTGCTGCCTCCACCTCCCCTCCCCCCATTCGTTCACAGATCAGCATGGACTTCATGAGATGACCCCCCCCCCCCCGATGACACGGTTGTGGAAATGCTGCCAGTGCGGAAATCAATGTGCATGTTACAAACTGGACTTAAATCAAGCCCACACAGATTCTACTCACGCACCAAAGATAGCAAAAACAACTCCATGTCCCCTGATTCTGATCCATCCTCCAGTGTTGCAGCATTCGTGGGGGGGTTTTGGCATTATGTTGTGCACAGTAATTAATACAGTTCCTATTTCACGTTTGGGGTATGACAGAAAGGACAGGCTGTTTATGCAGTAGTACAATGTGGTCTTGTTTAGGTTCAGGGCCTCTTTGCTAAAACCGATAATACAGTGATTCAGCAATTCAACTGGATCATTTTACAAAGTCTATTCCTTGTACAGTACTGTACATGTATCCATCTAAATGAAAGATTTGGAAAGGGATATTCCTCAGATGGCATTGCTCAGATGTCAGATGTCTCCGTCTAACTTGCCATTTGTTTGTGTTTGTGCTTAACTTGTCTCAGTGTCACTTTATCCTCCCCAGGTCCCCTCATCTCACACAACATCTCATGTGATAGAGATGGAAATGAAAAGAGAAAAAAAATATATGGAAAAGTATTTTACCCCGCCACATTCCATGTCCACGTGGATGGCAATGTTTTCATTCATTACGTCAGCCCCTGAAGGCATCATGCACAAAGTGTATCCGTGTATATGTGAATCCGAGGCAGGACCTGTTCCTCAGTATATAATGAGATGCGGTGATGATATTTTCTTTCTTTTTGCAAAATGTGAATACAGTTCATATGTGTGGAACAGGACGAGGCTCAGTGTTGTTGACACAAAAGGTTGGTTTTCTGTTGGACATAGTAAGGTCTCAATGCTTATGTTGATGCCGATAGTGTTTCAACAGGCCAAGACTAGAGAAGCTGCCCCCCCCCAGCCCTGCCACAGCAGCACACTAACCACTGACCCTGTGCAGAATGCCTGTGTAAATTAAGTTTGTTTTTATGCTTTGTTTGTTATAATTGGGTGAACAACCGGTGTTTCTCTGTGAACTGTGTTACAATAAAACACTTTGTTTCAAAGGAACATGTTCAGGCCTTTTATTTTCTACTCAAGGTCCACTATCGATCACATCTCATGGTCTTCCTCACAGTATAGCGTTTGCGCCGTTGTCATTGACAAGGAGACATGGAGCTGACCGTGAGTTACCATTTTTGTGCCCCCTTATGTAAAGTAAGTAGCAGCTAATGAGGTTTTATTGAGGAATTCTAAATGAAGGAAACAGAGGCAGCAGGATATATATATATATATATATATATATATATATATATAGGTTATATAAAGACTCAGCAGTTTACTGACATCACATCTAAAGCATAAAGGACTCTCTCTCTCTCTCTCTCTCTGTCTCTCTCTCTCTGTCTCTCTCTCTCTCTCTGTCTCTCTCTCTCTGTCTCTCTCTCTGTCTCTCTCTCTCTGTCTCTCTCTCTGTCTCTCTCTCTCTCTCTGTCTCTCTCTCTGGCCCATATGAATGAATTCATGATTTATTATTGTGTCTTGCATAAAAAGAAGAGGCTTACAAGACACCATTATTTACAGCAAAGACCTATACCTACAGTATGTGTACAGATCTTTTAAGATAAAAGTAGAAGCGTGTATAGTATGTGTGTGTGTGTGTGTGTGTGTGTGTGTGTGTGTGTGTGTGTGTGTGTGTGTGTGAGCACTGTAATTTCCATTTCTATGGATGAAATAAACGTGACTTCGACTTTGTGTGTGTGTGTGTGTGTGTGTGTGTGCGTGCGTGCGTGCGTGTGTGTGTGTGTGTGTGTGTGTGTGCGTGCGTGTGTGTGTGTGTGTGTGTGTGTGTGTGTGTGACTCCGCTGCTTCGCTTCAGTCGGATATCTACAAGGATATTAAATCAAGGCTTGGTCATAAAGGCTATGCTTTCAACACATGCTCATTGTAACTGGAGTGTGCGCGGCCACTAGTGAAGCCCAGATGTCACTGCGCATGTGCTCTGTCGTCTCCTCTTTTAAGCCTCCTTGGAGACCGCCGTGTTTGGCACATGTCCATTTCCTGGTTTGCCCTGCTGGGAGCGGTCGCTGCCCTCCCGACGGACTTCCCTGCTGGACTACAGTTTTTCTCTTTCTCTTTAGTTTAGTTTGAGTTGGTTTTCAGAGTGTTTGTGTGCTAGTTTTCCAGTAGTTTTAGTTTGTTTGTGAGAGCCAGGTAAGTCAGGCCTCTAATGTCTACATGAACCTATTAATAACATCATGTGTAATGTTCGATCTTCAATGCGACCCCTCCTCCTTCTTCACCAGTGAAACATTAGTCAAACTAACAGTCAAACTGAAAAGATTCACAGTGATGTGATGTGATTTGCATCAGTTTGAACCATGCAGTAGTTTCAGAGTTTCAGTTGAGTTTTTATTGAATTGATTTATTTGACGGGACAGTACCAGAGGTAGCTATGAGCCCGTTTTCATCTGGAGTCCCTGGGCAGAGACCTAAAAACCCGAACCCAACAACAACAACAGGAAGACAACACTACAGCAACAATTTAACAACATTAAAACCCAATAGTACCAACATTAAGATTAGCTGTTTGGGTTTATGCTTGATGGGAACATGATTGATTTGATTTCCTCTCCTTCCAGGGACAGTAATAGGCCTGAGCGTCCCGTGGCGATGAGGAGGGCGTGTCTCTGGACGTTGGTGAAATGTCTCAGTGTGTCCGGCCTGCTCGTCCTGTCTGCTCACATCTTCACCGTGAGGAGGAAAGATCCGGCGACGCCGAGCCCCCTCCCAGCCGCCGAGTACCGGCTCCTATCCCCAGACACCTACGAGTACACCCTGACCCCGGCCGCTGTGTTCAGGGACACCCCCCCCTTCCTGCTCCTTCTGGTCCCTGTGTCCCCTGGGGAGGCTGCAGCTAGGGACGCCGTCAGGCAGACATGGGGGGCTCCAGGGCGGGACAGCCGAGCTCTGTTCTTCGTGGGGCTCCCTGAGGGGGGCCGGGGCTCCGGTGTCCAGGCCCAGCTGGAGGAGGAGAGCAGGACACACGCAGACATCGTCCAGATGGACTTCCAGGACAGCTACCACAACCTGACCATCAAGACCCTGATGATGATGAGCTGGCTGGCCACCCGCTGCCCCAACGCCTCCTACGCCATGAAGGTGGACGCAGACATCTTCGTCAACGTCTTCCTCCTGCTCCGCAGGCTGAGGAGCTCGCCGCGGCGGGGCTTCATCAGCGGCTCTGTGATCAGTGATGGCCGGCCCCGCAGGGACAGCAGCAGCAAATGGAGTGTGTCGGAGGAGCTGTACCCCGCCGACAGCTTCCCCCCGTACCTGTCCGGAGCTGGCTACGTCTTCTCGGCAGACATGGCGGCCAGGATCTCCTGGGTGTCCCGGTTCGTCCGGATGCTCCCCCTTGAGGACGTGTACGTGGGCCTGTGTCTGCGCGTGCTGGCCGTGCAGCCGGTGTACTCCCGCAGCCTGCTGCCCCCCAGGAACCTGTTTGAGATCCGACACCTGGAATACGACAGGTGCACCTTCGCCAAACTGATCATTGTCAACGGTTTCACGCCGTCCCAGCTGCTGCACATGTGGCAGGACTTCTCCTCAGGCCACAGCAGCTGTTGACTGCCATTCTCGGGTTAACCTAACCCTCTTAGTATTAAGGAAACAAGGAAAGGAAGCCATCAGACACAGCCATGGGGGGGGTGGTATATTATTACTGTTCATTATCAGGGAATTTAACTAATGGGCACTTTACTGAGAGGAGAGGAATGCAATTCTGAAATGAGATTGTCAACGATTGAATAGGCAATCAGCGGAAAATGATGGGAAACTGCTGATTATTTTAATCATTACATAACCTACACAAGATGACATCTTCAAATGTCTCTGTTATTTTGACCAACATGTTCAGTTTATTGTCCTTTAAGTCAAGAAAAGAAGGGCAGATAACGTTTCTGTTGACCAACAGATTAAATAGCTAGACCTTTAATCAACAGCGGCCAGTTTTTAGGTCATTTAAAGAGAAAATATACTAAACACAATCATTATCACTTTTTTCATTTATTTCTGTCATGAAGCCACCCTAACAACCCAGCAGAAATTCTGAATGTATAATATTATAGTGTATGATAAACATATGTTTCTTACTGCAAATTAATAATTATGTATATATTACTACTGTTGCCTTGGTATCACTCGTGCTGTTTCCATCCAAACCAAATAAAAGCCTTGATTTTTACATTGAAGATGGATTCCTCATCACATGCACCATCACACGCAGGACAGAGGGCTTTGGATGCATCAGGTGACAAACTGTAAGTAGATGAAATGAAATAAGTTGTGATGGAAGAAGAATTCAGAACTTTCACTGAAGTTAAAAAAGAACTGTCACATTTTTACTACTTTTATTAGTATTGGCAAAATGTACTAAAGTATCAAAAGTGAAAGTTCTCAGTTTCCAGAGTTTTTATTTTTTATTTTTAAAATCTTGTTTGCACTAAATTAATACATTTTGGGCTCTGTATGAAATGAAAAATATGAGCTTAGCGTGTTATTGTTACTAACTGATACATCTGAAGCTATAGATGCTGACTTGAAGAGTTGATGGTTCAGTCACTCCTCTGGGGGGGGTACTCTGACTATAGAAATACATACTCTATAAATATATAGAGACCCCACTCAGATGGTTTAGAGAGGAAAGCTTTTGGTGCAGGCAGATCCTCAACAAACACCATCAATCTCTGACTATGAAAGCAAATTTCATAAGTTCACCATCTGTTCTGCATGTAAATAAAGTAATTCAGATAATTGAAAGGAAGTAAAAAAAGGACAATACTGTGTGCAAGTATAAACTGGCAACAAAAGGAAATACTAAGAGTACCTCAAGATAAAAGCTGGGTATCATTTAAAACCTGATGCTGATGGAGTACTTCATCTTTACCTCCACCAGCTGCTGGTAGTGGGCCAATCACACGTCACGTTAAATCAAAGAAAAAGTGAAACAGTATTCAGTACTTCCCACCACTGCCAATATGAGAATGCAGATGTAAACGAGAATATAGACATGTTCTAAATGACAAAATGATGGATGGATGATGGAATGATGTAAGCTGCACTGTGGGTGCTGACTGATCATGTGAAATCATCTGATTGGATGATGCTAGGAGCTTTAGGTGCTGTGTAATGACTGGCCTGCTGGCTCATGACCATACACAGTATAAAACGCTCATGACTCAGCAGCAGATGGCAGCAACAGCTAACCTGCTACGCCTACAGCCGCCCCCCCAGCTCCACACCACTCTGCACAAACCAGAGCATAGGAACACCGCCCGCTCATATCCCTCCCCTCCAAAACTACAAGTGGAGTTTGTAACTTTAATGACAACATAATGCACATTTCCGCAAAAACACTGCATCCATTTTCCTCTCCAATCCTTCCAATGATACAATCTGTCTCACAGTCCGGCCATAACCCCCCCCAGCACCAGCAGCATCCAGAAGAGACTGCACTGATCCGGCTCAATGCTGTTATTATGGGCTGTCTGTACAGTGTCTATGGATAGGCTACATAATAATAATAACAGCATGAAACAACTAAAAACTTAAACATATCAAAACACACACACACACACACACACACACACACACACACACACACACACAGCCAGGCCTGTTGCTCAACTGTGTGGGCGGAGTCTCAAATTGGTTACCCAGACAACCCGTAAAGCGCGCAGTAGACTCGGCGACTGTTCAGAACACGGAGCTGTGTGCGCGGAGCGGGACGAGACGGGAGCTGTGAGGACACTTCCTGCAGAGACACGCAGAGACACGCGGAGACACGATGCACAGGACTTCCTAACGATCAGTGTAAGTATGTCCGTCTCCTCTGAAGAAGTTCCAGCTTCTCTCTGATTCTACTCAAGGTAAAGATGAAACAGGTCAAGAGCAGAGGAACTCCAGCTCATTAGAGAGTAATAGACTGTACTGGACCGTGCAGTGGTTCCCAACCTGAGGAGTGCGACCCCCATACAGGTCCCAAAATAAATGTGAAGGGTCACCCTCCTGGAGCCCAAAAGGTTGTGAATTATGAATTAGTATTGTGGTGTAGAGGGCTCCTGTGTCCAAATGTAGTTTTAAAACCTTATATTTCAGTTGATTTTACTCTTACATGATGCATCTCCTTAAAGCTGCAGTAATCAGTATTTTAATACCAATAGTGGGTGAATTGACGAAGAGTTAGAGAGCGATCCAGCTGTTCTCAGTGCCACTGACAGCAGCACGGCCATTTGTTATGATATCACAATGTTTTTTTAGTTTTTCCCGTGTCATTTTACATCACCAATATTACACACTCAGAGAAACTGCTCTGGAAGTGAGGAGATGTAGTGTCGACCCAATCCCAGTGTTAGTTTCCAGTAACTTCCTGGTAGAAAGCTCCTGCATCTTGTTTAACACTCTGAGGAACAACTGGATTTAGTCTCATCTCCTTCATCTAAAATACATGTTTGATGATTTTACTTTGACTAACGTTAGCTTGGCGAGCTAGTCTACCTGTGGACTAAAGAAACGGACAGCACAGAGACGCTAGCGAAGCAACACAGGACAGGAAATAAGACAGCAGAGATTTTGAGGATTTCAAACACTTCATTTCCTGCATTCTGGTGAATTTTTCTGCAACAATTTATGGCTTTTCTGCATCAAGTTATGGGCAAATGTCTTTATTTATGTAAAGGAAATTATCATAGTTTTTTTGGGTGGGTTGCACTGGCCAGGGTTGTAACCCCCCATCCCCCCTGTAAATGACACCACTGGTCCATAATGAAGTGACATCGAGGGGTCCTAAAGGCGCTCCGTATGTCTAAGTTGTGAACAAGAACGAGCCGTAAAGTGACACCCGGAAAGCTTGAAATGCTTTAAAGCGTAACTCTCGCCAAAATAGCAGTTAGCAGTTGTTGTTTACGCTATCCGCCATTTTCCCAGTCAAAAATAGGCAATGTCAGAATGCGAGTGAACGGACTCCATAGGAGGAAATGTCCTTTTTATATGAGGCTCCTTTTTCAACTACAAGGTCAAAATTATTTTTCACTAACGACAAAACAAGAAATAATCCGTGCATTTATATGAAACTGAGCTTTAGGCGTTTTCCATCTTTACTCTCCTCCCTGTTATGTTGCATTCAGAAATCGATTGTTTTTGACTGCTATATGGCTGCAGCCGGAAACAAGAGCTACGGTGAGTTGTTAAAACCTCTCCTTTTAGTAAACTCTGTGAACACAACCAATGTTGTCAGTGCTTTGGTTAAGGTGGAGAGCCCCTGGTGATACTTGGAGCAAAGTCTCATGTTGTGTGTCAAAAGGCCATTTGACCCAAAAACGAAGATACGGTAAATCTTAAAAGTGGCGATTCCGTCCTAAATATGCTTTTAAACGAAAGTTTGACTCGGGTACAAAAAGACCCTAGGTTGCAGAGTTACGCTTTAAATGACCCATAAAAAGCGCAAAGTAGTGTGCCATTTATACGCTTTCCCATGAGATGACGTTGGACAGACACAGACAACAGCTGTGTCCACACAGCAGAGCATTCAGCAGCTCCAGAGGCAGAGGTTTCTTTTAATGGATTAATCCGTCCCTGTCTTTGTCACACACTTCTTTGGCTTTGTTTTTGACTTTGCTCTAAAGACAGTCTGAGGAGGGAAAGCTTCTTTGGTTGGGAGCCACTGGCATCAGGCCAACAATCAGAGTTATTGTGTTGTATGTGTTTTAAACGGGAAGATTCATTTATGCATTTGCATTGTGTTTTTAAAGACATTAATTAGATTGTAGAAAGCTTAGAAATAAATGTGGTGTTTCCAGCAGGTGACAGCTGTCTTGTCCAAAGCATTATTCCTGTCATCTGTGACTCTTTCCGTCTTCTCAGCCTGGCTGTTGGTTTAACCGTGGCTTGCTTGTGTTGTTTCTGTGGCTGGTCCTGTCTGTGCTGTTGTTCATCTGCTGTTGCATGTGTGTGGTTCCTCCTCAGTGTCTACACAGAGACTTCTGCGTTTGTTCCTCCATCCACAAGATGCATATGAATAGCTTATTAAATCAATGGAGTAAGTATTGACAGATTCAAAAACTTCTTTCATGTTGTTTATATTTCATGGATTGTGTATTAACCAACACAAAGTGATTTTGATGAGGTCTGTGCAGCGCTGCCTGAGGACTTCTGGGTAAAATCTTTGTGTCTCTGATGAAGTCAATGTGCTGTACAGTCGCTGTGTTTAGCTCGGCATCGTTCTGAAATAGAAAGACTCTGCTCAGCATCCTGCCTCTCTGTTACCTGTCCTCCGGGTCCAACACACCCTGGAGCTTTCTTTCTTTCTCAGAATCTAGTTTATAACCAGTATTAGATTTATATGGAGCCCCAGAGTGCTTGATATTAAATCAAAAGACACATGAGTAAATTGTGTAAAATATATAAATGATCAAAACTGAAATGATCAAAACTCATTTCATTATTATGAATGTAATTCCATCATTCATTTTCATAATAACACTTTTATTGGATGATAGTTTTTAAATTATTGTAGGTTTTTTATTTCAAAAGGCTCTTTTTCAAAAGTCTGTTTTATTTGATATTGCAATTACTCCATTTAAAAGAATTCTCCAAGCTAACTAGCTAGCATCAAAGTAAAGTGCCAGTGTTAGCATTGTTGGCTAGCTTGTGTTGGCTGGATGATGGATGGATGATAGAGATGCACCGATTACAATTTTCTAGGCCGATCACAATTTCTGATTTTTTATTGAGTTTGACCTGCCGATACCGACTTTAGCCGATTCCAAAATCATTTTTTCTAACCACTTTACAGCACACACAAATATTATCTTTTCTTTAATAGAACAGTTGTTTAACAGATAATGGATCACTATAAAACAGAACTATATAAATGACTCCTGGTGTGGGAAATTCACACACATCTAAAGTGCAATGTTATGGAAGAACCATTTCCTTCTTTTCACATCCAATATCCAACTAAAGAAATGTGATATATTTAGCAAACTAAACTTCTGTATGAAAACAGGTAATGCATTTGTACAAAAGGCCGTCTATAAGCAGTGATTGTTAGAGTGCATGTTGGAAAATAGCGTGGACACGCGCTTCACACCACGAGCGGGCGTGCGCGCAACCCAGCGGAAAAGTGAGAGAAAGAAAAAAGAGACTGGAGTCCGGAGGATAACTAGCCAGTGGAGATGGCGTGTGTGCGTGTATGTGTCCTTGAGAACTTTAAGTCGTAGTGTTAGCTGGTGATTTTGTTGTTTGTGTTCTTCGCCTGCTATCTAGGTTGCACGTGGCTGTTGATCCGATATAAGGCGATTGTTGAACGCCCTCGCTCACGTTTGTATTTTATGTGCATTATTTACATGCTACAGTAGTTGCACTGCATTAAGATAATGTAATTAATAGTGGGTTTATTGTTATTATTTGCTAGCCTATATATAATTCCTATGCATTGTGTATGGTAGCCTTTACAATGTTATGTATTTACAGCATTTGACTGGCATAAAATCGGCATATGTCAGCCTGACCGGCCGGTTGTCAGTCATGGCCGATCACGTGAAAATTGGCCAATTCTGGTCACCAGCCGGTCTAATGGATGATGGATGGATTGATGGAGGATAGAGAATGGGTGGATGATGGAGGATGGATGGATGGTGGAGGGATGGATGGATGGATGATGGATGGATGGATGGATGGTGGAGGGATGGATGGATGGATGATGGATGGATGGATGGATGGTGGAGGGATGGATGGATGGTAGATGGATGGATGGATGATTGATGGATAGATGGATGGATGGATGGATGGATGGAGGATGGATGGATGGAGGGACGGATGGATGATGGATGGATGGGTGGATGGATGATGGATGGATGGATGATTGATAGATAGATGGATTGGTGGATGGATGGAGAGGTGGATGGATGGATGGATGGATAGGTGGATGGATGGCTGGATGGATAGGTGGATGATGGATGGATGATGCATGGATGGGTGGATGGATGGATGATGGATGGATGGATAGGTGGATGGAGGATGGATGGTGGATGAAGGATGGATGGATGATGGATAGGTGGATGATGGATGGATGGATGGATGATGGATGGAGGATGGATGGATGGTTGATGGTGGATGATGGATGGATGGAGGATGGATGATGGATAGGTGGATGATGGATGGATGGATGGATAGGTTGATGATGGATGGAGGATGGATGGATGGATGATGGATGGATGGATGGATAGTTGATGGTGGATGATGGATGGAGGATGGATGGATGGTGGATAATGGATGGATGGATAGATGGAGGATGGATGGATGATGGATAATGGATGGATAATGGATGGATAATGGATGGAGGATGGATGGATGATGGATAATGGATGGAGGATGGATGGTGGATAGTGGATGATGGATGATGGATGATGGATAATGGATAGAGGATGGTGGATGGTGGATGATAGATGGTGGATGGAGGATGGATGGATGGAGGATGGATGGCTGGATGGTGGATGATGGATGGATGATGGATAATGGATGGAGGATGGATGGATGATGGATAGAGGATGGTGGATGGTGGATGATAGATGGTGGATGGATGGATGATGGATGGATGGATAGATGATGGATGGTGATGATGGATGATGATGATGATGGATGGATGATGATGGATGGATGATAGATGGATGGATAGATGATGGTGAATGATGGATGGATGATGGATAATGGATGGAGGATGGATGGATGATGGATAGAGATGGTGGATGGTGGATGATAGATGGTGGATGGAGGATGGATGGATGGAGGATGGATGGATGGATGGTGGATGATGGATGATGGATAATGGATGGAGGATGGATGGATGATGATTGATGGATGATGATGGATGGAGGATGGATAATGGATGGATGGTGATGATGGATGATGGATGGATGGAGATGGATGGATGGATGGTGGATGATGGATGGTGGATGGAGGATGGATGGATGATGGATAATGGATGATGGATGGATGGATGGATAGGTTGATGATGGATGGAGGATGGATGGATGGTTGATGGTGGATGGATGGATGGATAGTTGATGGTGGATGATGGATGGAGGATGGATGGATGGTGGATAATGGATGGATGGATAGATGGAGGATGGATGGATGATGGATAATGGATGGAGGATGGATGGAGGATGGATGGATGATGGATAATGGATGGAGGATGGATGGTGGATAGTGGATGATGGATGATGGATGATGGATAATGGATAGAGGATGGTGGATGGTGGATGATAGATGGTGGATGGAGGATGGATGGATGGAGGATGGATGGCTGGATGGTGGATGATGGATGGATGATGGATAATGGATGGAGGATGGATGGATGATGGATAGAGGATGGTGGATGGTGGATGATAGATGGTGGATGGAGGATGGATGGATGGAGGATGGATGGATGGATGGTGGATGATGGATGGATGATGGATAATGGATGGAGGATGGATGGATGATGGTTGATGGTGGATGATGGATGGAGGATGGATAATGGATGGATGGTGGATGATGGATGATGGATAATGGATGGAGGATGGATGGATGGATGGTGGATGATGGATGGTGGATGGAGGATGGATGGATGATGGATAATGGATGGAGGATGGATGGATGGATAGGTGGATGATGGATGGATGGGTGGATGGATGGATGGATGATGGATGGATGGATGGATAGGTGGATGGAGGATGGATGGATGGTGGATAGAGGATGGATGGATGATGGATAGGTGGATGATGGATGGATGGATGGATGGATGATGGATGGAGGATGGATGGATAGGTGGATGATGGATGGAGGATGGATGGATGGATGGATGGTTGATGGTGGATGATGGATGGAGGATGGATGGATGATGGATAATGGATGGATGGATGGAGGATGGATGGATGATGGATAATGGATGGAGGATGGATGGAGGATGGATGGATGATGGATAATGGATGGAGGATGGATGGTGGATGATGGATGATGGATGATGGATGATGGATAATGGATAGAGGATGGATGGATGGTGGATGGAGGATGGATGGATGGAGGATGGATGGATGGATGGTGGATGATGGATGGATGATGGATAATGGATGGAGCATGGATGGATGATGGTTGATGGTGGATGATGGATGGAGGATGGATGGATGGCGGATGATGGATGATGGATGGTGGATGGAGGATGGATGGATGATGGATGGATGGTGGATGGAGGATGGATGATGGATAATGGATGGAGGATGGATGGATGGCGGATGGTGGATGATGGATAGTGGATGGAGGATGGATGGATGATGGATAATGGATGGAGGATGGATGGATGGAGGATGGATGGTGGATGGAGGATGATGGATGGTGGATGGAGGATGGATGGATGGATGGATGGATGATGGATAATGGATGGAGGATGGGTGGGTGGATGGATGGAGGATGGATGGATGATGGATGGTGGATGGATGGATGGATAGGTGGATGGATGGATGGATAGGTGGATGATGGATGGATGATGGATGAATGGGTGGATGGATGGATGGATGGATAGGTGGGTGGATGGATGGATAGGTGGATGATAGATGGATGGATGATGGATGGATGTATAGGTGGATGGATGGATGGATGATGGATGGATGTATAGGTGGATGGATGGATGGATGGATGGATGGATGAATAGGTGGATGGATGGATGGATAGATGGATGGATGATGGATGGATGATGGATGGATGGATAGGTGGATGGATGGATAGATGGATGGATAGGTGGATGATAGATGGATGGATGGATGGATAGGTGGATGGATGGATAGATGGATGGATGATGGATAGGTGGGTGGATGGATGGATGGATGGATAGGTGGATGGATGAATAGGTAGGTGGATGGATGGATGGATGGGTAGGTGGATGATGGATGGATGGAGGATGGATGGATAGGTGGATGGATGGTGGATGATGGATGGAGGATGGATGGATGGATGGATGGAGGATGGATGGATGATGGATGGAGGATGAATGGATGGATGATGGATAATGGATGGTGGGTGGTGGATGATGGATGGATGGATGGATAGGTGGATGGATGGCTGGATGGATAGGTGGATGGAGGATGGATGGATGGAGGATGGATGCATGGATGGATGGATGGTGGATGGATGGATGATACAGAATCCTATTGAATCCTCTTGTTCTCCTGATCTGATGCTGATGATTGGACAGGGATCATCATCTGTTGTCCCTCAGCTCACACCCAGTAACTGATAATCTCACTATGAAATATAGACCAATCCTTTGACCTCATATCTAACCCCCCCGGTGGTGCCCTGCATTTAACAAAGCACACTCATCAAAGGCACTTGATGACACTGTAGCTTTAAAGGAACAGTTCAGCATGTTTGGAAATACACGTTACGCTTTCTAGTGAGAGTGAGATGAGAGGATAAATAGTAACTCATGTTGCAGTATAGTTTATTTGCTCTGGTCTGAATCAGTGACACACAGAGAAGAAATCATCAAACCAAAATGTATCAGTAAAAGAGCATGCTGACTCAGTTCATTGGTTAGATGTGTGTGGGAGGTGAGAGAGTAAACTGTGTTCATCTCACCTTCATGTTCTCTAGCTGCAGTGTTGGTTGAAGTGTAGTGGGCAGGATGCCAGGAATACCTGGCCTCAGCTGACCCTGTCAACCTCTCACTGGATGTTGACTCGGCTTCAAACGCTGCGTTCAGGAATGCTGGTTGTGTTTTGGTGCAGGCTGGAAGACTGGATGAGTTCAATGTGGTGGGGTGGGGAGTAAATAGACAGAGATGCATTGTGCTGTCTCACATTTTGCATCAGCGCCACACTGTTTCCAGCCCACTCGCCCATCTCTACAAGTGACATGTTCTTCACAGAAAACATAAAGAGCGAAGCATCTCAGGTGCAAACGCACATTTTTAGCATCGTTTGGGCCCCTCGTCCACACAAATCCAGTAAACGCACTGCCTGAAAACGCACTTTTTTGAAACCGGGTCCCAGGGTGAGAAAATTTGAAAACGGCTCTCTTTTGGCTTCGTCTGGATGGTGAAGCCGGATATTTATCGTATTGATGATGTCATCGCCACACCCCTTGACCTCCGCAGTCCCGCACTAGTGCACAGCCACACACGACTGCGGTGAAGCTAAGCGAGCATATCCCATCTCAATGGTCAAACCAGCTCACTTCATCTAGCTAAATAGTTTGTCTCTGCTCCCTGACACTTCCCTCTGCTCTGCCGGTCCTGGATTCTACACAAGATATATTGCTAACGTTATGTAGCTAACGTTAAACATCGCTAAAGTAGCTGACCGCTAAAGTAGCTGACCGCTACAGCAGTGACGTAACGTTAACGTTAGCTAGCTGTTTATAAAGTGGAAGCTAGCTAGCTAATCTGTCTGCTTATCAACTCCTTGAACGGATTATAGTAACTTTTACCACGGTTTATTGCAGAAAAGCTACTGCAAGAAAAACGTGTAGATTATCAAAAAGACATTGGATCATTGATATTTGTTTGACTGCCGATGTTAGCTAGTTAGCATGCCAGCTAGCGTGCTGCAATCATGTCCGATGGCAGACAGAATTGCAAAATGAAAAGCAATCCAACAGCACATTATACAATGTAAACAAAGACATGTTTCCTTGCGGAGGCCTTTATAAAATGAGCAGTGGTGAAAGTTATTATAGTCCATGGATGTATTAAGAGAACGTTAGTCTAGCTAGTCATGTTATGATGGGAAGATAACTCTTCTTCTCCGTGTTTTGGTGAATTTCTGTAGCAGAAACAGCGCCGCCTATAGGCCTGGAATATGAAGTAGCACGTTGAGTCATTTACACCTGGATACGTATGGATGTAAAAATCCTTGAAACGAATCCAGGGAAGATGGGTAAAAAAAAGATCGTTTTGGTACGTGTGGACGTGGCCGCACTCTGCCAGATTTACACAGGCAGTCAGGGTGTCAAAATAAACATCTCACATGTGCCTGTGAAGGGTGTTAAATAGCTGGAGACAGACCTGAACTAATGCTTTTTACATTATTCAATAATTGAAGAGGGAAGGAACAAGTATTTTGGCTTATGTCTGGGTTATGTATTATCTGTTTGGCTTGACACTTGTATAACGTAGTATAAGAGACATGAAGTAAAAGAGCCAGTGTGAGTGAGCTGGTTTGGCTAACTAAACAGTGTAACCTGAGTTTAAGCACAGTAAATGGAGACGGTGAATGAGGGCACTGTAACACAAGGACCCAGCAGGAGGAATGTATAATGGATTCTTTCCTGAGTGGCCAGAGTTTTCAGGAAAGACCTCCAACCAGAAGGCGTTATAAAGCTTTTATCAACTGCTTTAATCACTGCTGTCAACATTTGTTTATATGATGATTTCATAAACTGCTTGGTAAAAAAGATTTCCATTATTTATTCTAAGCTAAGCTAACAGGCTGCTGGCTGTCGCTTCATGTAAATCATACAGACACAATACCTCATCTGACCCTGAGCTCACCTAACCATGAGTTGAGGACCATTTGTTGGGTTGTTTATGTCAAATGAATATCATTAGTCAGCCCGTTTTTCTATAATAATTAACCAATTCCATAGCCGAGCTGCATAAATCTGCCAGCAAACCTTGCTCCAATCCCATATAAATGAACACCATGATGGCCTCCTTAAGTGCATGTTTGTGCACACCCAAAAGTATCTAATGGCACTATTTTGCACTGATTTATAGTAAGATTTCTCAGGCACCAATCTGCAGCTCCCTGTCGCAGGCTTTAGCCCAGAGATAATGATTGCTATTTTATATTATATAAATTATATTTTTATATTTTGTCACCTGAATTTGGTAATGCAGTATGATTTTTGTATGGCATCGGCTTGAAGATATAGGACACCAAATGGCTTCACCTACGTAACGTTGTGTGTCATTTATATGTAGCTGTTGATGCTGTTGCACCACCTCCAGCTCATGTCGTCACGGCTCAGAAGGACAGATGGATGTATGGACAGAAAGCTCGCATCAGAGCATTGCTGCTGTACTGAAAGTTGGAGGTGTGTGACACTGTGTGTTATGTTAGTTGATGATGTGTTAGACATTATATCACACATGTCTGCTGGATGTGGAAACAGGAAACCGCTCCCAAGTAGCACATTTTGCTGCTCAAAATAAACATACTTATATTATTGTGTATTATTACCATCGTCTATGCAATTATGTTAGTACCTGTTTTATTTTTTATTTTATTATTATTTTTCATGCAGTGTTTATGTATGGTCCTCATTGTCATGTGTAGAGTGCGCCCATGCTGTGCTGCAGATGCCTGATAACAGCTTAGTTGAACCATTATATTAAAGTGTTGAGGATGAATAGTAGAGATGCACCGATTACAACTTTCTAGGCCGATTCCGATTTTCTTTGAGTTAGACCAGCCGATACCGATTTTAGCCGATTCTGATTTCATGTTTTCTAACCACTTTACAGCACACACAAATATTTATTTTCTATCTTTTCTTTAATAGAACATTTTGCACAGAACATAGAAAAAATTTTGAACAGATAATGGATCACTATAAAATAGAACTATATAAAATTCACACACATCTAAAGTGCAATGTTAGAACCATTTCCTTCTTTTCACATCCAATATCCAACTAAAGAAATGTGATTTTGGTTTTTGGTGTCGTCCCTCCACGCCCTACTCTTTCCTTGCAGGTGTTGCATATTGCAAACTTGTTATGTTCTGCACACACGCTGAAGAATTTCCAAACAGCTGACATGTTCACGAGGTTTCCTACAAGTGTGAGAATAGCGTGGACACGCGCTTCACACCGCGAGCGGGTACGTGTGACACACGGCGGAAAAGTTGAGAGAAAGGAAAAAGAGACTGTGCTGTCGCGTCCGTGTGTGCGTGCGTCCTTGAGAACTGTAACTCGTATAACTTATGTCGTCAGTTAATTGTAGCGTTGACCGGCATGAAATCGGCATGTGTCAGACTGACCTGCCGGTCACCGGTCATGGCCGAGCATGTGAAACCCGGCCAATTCCGGTCAATCGGTGCATCTCTAATGAATAGTTAAATCTGCAGTTAGTTGTTGAATCAGGTGTAACTTACAGAGTATTTGAGAACCAGCACCGTGTCCTTTGTGCCCTGATGTTAACTCCTCACTGCAGTGTGTTAGGGTTAGCGGTGTGCGCTTCCTCTGGCCGTCCTTTATTGATCCAACATATCACTGACCCCCGTCTGTCATCTCTGCCTTAAAAAACCTGCAGACCAAGGCAGGCCTGAGGCCTCTGAGATGAGCGTCACTTGGCTTTGGAAAATCCATGAAGCAGCGAAAGCTCCTGTGGCTTGGCTCAGTCCAGTTAAAGTGCTCAGCTTTAATGCATGAGGCTGCAGCCCAAAATGTCCTGGCTGGAGGGCTGTTGAGGGCAGATTAATGCTCTGCAATATATACTTTAGGCCTGCAGTCCCTGAGGCTCAGAGAATGCTCTCATCTACACCCTGACTGAATCAAATCTCGTTTCTCTTAGTAGGCATTAATTTCCTGTTTTTGCTATGTTGTGCACCTGGACATGACCAAGGGGGTCTCAGGCAGCGTGTGTCTCCTAGATGGTAATTTGTCATCAAGTACATTAAAGGTGACATATTGTGCAAATATGCAAAATGCCCTTTTTCATGCCTTTTCAACATAAATATGTCCCAGTGTGTCTAGAGACCCACAAAGTGTGACAAAAGACAGTGTCACAGTAGTGTATGTAGTAGTATGCGTAGTAGTGTACATAGTAGTGTGCGTAGTAGTGTGCGGCTTAGTGTGCTACATAGTGTGTGGGCTGCCATTTTTTTAAAATGTGGGTAGAGTGAATAAATAAAAAAATTACGGCAGCTTTGGTATTTAAAAATGGCAGTTTTGTGCAGGATGTCCCGTGTCGTGTTAGTGACGATTCTCTCTGACCAATCAGTGAGTTTTTTTACGTCCACCTTCTAGTATCGGCTCAGCTCGCATGGTACTAAAAAACAGACCAGGTACCATCCACAACTTTTAGTCATGGAAAACCAAAAATGCAACACACACACACACACACACACACACACACACACACACACACACACACACACACACACAGACAGACGTCCTTGTGTTGAGAGAGCCCTGGGGAAAAGTCTTGCTTGGGTGCGAGCTGGTTTTCACTGTGAGACTTTGATTCCTTATCAGCTGGGAGAACGTCACCGTGGCAGTGGCGAGCCTTGATATTCCTGTTGATGGTGTGTGCGGTCAGACGCAGGTCAAACTCACAGCGGGTTGATAACGGCCGTCAGCGCAGACAGACGTATTTCGCTGCTTGTGTAACCTTCCCTCCCTTGTCAGGAAAACACAAAGCTGGAGCTGTTGAAGAATCACGTGTATATCTGAGTCAGAACTGACAGCACTGCAGCCAAATGAGTCACTGCTGAGTCTACATACTGTTTGAATATTGATATGTGTGAATAGATTCTTATTATGCTGTCTATATGAGGATCATGAAAAGTGGCAACCCAAACTGCAGGCTAAAATGTTCCGAATGTTCCGATCGACATAACATATGTTTTGTGGTTATTATGGTCTGTGTAAGCTGGTTTTGATGGAGCTAACTGGATGAGAAACAGAGAGGGGAAGAGAAAAGCAGACAAAGTGGGAAAGGGAATGTGGAATAGAGAAATGGAGAGTAAGCAACAGGAAAGGAGACAAACTGTGGAACGTGTACATTTTGTCAACATGGTGACGCGCGTATTAGTATTAGTGGTGTTAAAAGGGATGTGCGTTAACTCGCTATTATCCTAATTTATAATATCTACTTTGTAATGGGATAACGTGTTTAAAAAAATCAATGAATGCAGTTCTAAATCTAAAGACTAGTTCTAAATCTAGACATCCAATGAAAAGGCTGAGCAACAATCGCGTTTCTCAATACTTTCCCATCCTGCTTTGTTCTTTAAATAGGGCCCACAAAGATATAGTTTCATCTTTTAAAAAAGGCCAAGTCATTTCCTAAAAACGCTGAACACTGTGCTGTTGACTGAACCTTACTGAAACAAAGCTTACTGTCTGTGCAGCTACATAATTAAAGGGACAACTAGTAGCTCTAAAGAGCCAGGTTCGCAACCAGTGGCACACTGTCTTGTAGACACACATGCAAAGATTGGATTCTTTTAAAATAGCAATAGTAGACTATTAGCTAGCAAACATCATGGATGTTAACATGCTCAATTTCAACACTTCAACTATCTGGTCTAGATAGATAAATAGATAAATAGATGGACTTTATTAATCCCAAATGGGGACATTTCTCTGTTACAGCAACAAGTAACAGCAACATACACACATGCTCACTCACACATACAGACGATACAAGAAATATACTAGCAATAATAAATAAGATAAAAAATAAGATGAAATTGTCAGAACTACTGAAAAATATACTGTTTTGTTCAGTGACCTCTTCTCCATCACAGCTTCAAATTTCTCCTGTTTGCAGCCAATAACGGATCAACAGGACAAGAGAGCTAGATTTATTGAGACAGCAACACAACATGAAAAGTACCAGAGAGACAAAAACAGACGATGGGCATCAAGAGAACACACCAGTCCAATCCAAAAAATGAGGAAGCCTGTCCTGCTGCCAGCTCAACAGACAGTATAGGAGACACATTTGTTACAGCTTTCCCTGTTACTGTTACCGGCTGATGAGGGAATGCATTTGATACATTTGGGGGTGTGACAAAAATCAGTTTGGGATGGACAGCTTTAAAATATGTAACGGCCTATTGGGAAAGAGAGATGAAGGATTGAGAGAGAGACAGCTCGATGACAGGGCTGCACTGTAAGCGTTTCTTCTCAAAGCGGACTGATTGTTTATGAACAAAGGCAGCATGAATAGGCGGGGTTGATTGACCAAATGCTGCCACTTGTGTTAGCGTGTCAGAGTGTGCTTTCCACCGGCATCACCGTGAAGGCCAGCCGGGCTGTTGTCTGACCTTCAGTGATGTCCCAGCAGGCCTCTGTGGCTGATAGCAGGTCAGGACCACCCCCGGCATGGGGAAGAGAGAGCAATGAAGTCAAGTTCATGAGATGCTGCAGTGTCTCGGGGACACTCTTTGCAATGTTCCCAACATCCAGAATTCTTTTTTTTTATCTGGAATGACTTAGTGCATGCAGGCTTCGCTTTCCTAATTGATCAACTTTTTATTAAGCCACACATTCAGTTATTCAACTACTTTGCATATATATGGATGCAAATAGGTATAAGTGAGACGGTAGCTCCAGCTGCCAGGCCTCTGGTGGAGGAGCTGAGCTGTGAGGAAGGTAAAGACTGCCCAGAAAACAAAATTTAGAGAAAAAAGGCTGGTGATTTTCCATGTATTTGTTATTGTCAGTAATTGCATTAGTCCACCTCTCAGTACTTTCTAACTTCCCGACCTGTTTGTGGCTCTCAGCTCCATTAGGTCCTACTTAAGTTAGTTACAATTACATATAGAGAGGTCTTATTTTGAAAGGCTCGGTCATTTCCTAAACAGCAGGTCGCTGTAGTTCTTCTAGGGTGGGAGGGTCAGCACATGCTATTATAATTATTCTAAATAAGTATTTGTCAATATTTCCCATGAGAAAGTCAGCTTTACCTAGAATAAGTGTTTTGAAGTGGTATGGAACCTTGGTGTGAAATATTTCTTCCATTATTTTATGTACAGTAGCTCTGACCAGAAATGTTTAAACCAGAATATTTGCCAATGGTTTGCATCCCGACCTCCACTGTGTCCTGTGTCCTGTGTAGACTTTTTAGCTTTGCTAATAAAATATCTCATTAGGCCTTTTCATGCAAACTCCCTCCATGTGTGTGAATTGGCCATAGCCTGTAGTGCTGCTTTGGCTCCTTCATCCTACCTTCAGCTTCCTCTAGTCTGTCATTGGTTCTGTTCTTGTTTATTAGATTATTGTCTTTAATCTGGCTCAGACTACAGCTCACGGTGGTATCTTCTGCTCCATTACCCTCGTTAGGTCTGCACGTCGTTAGTCTTAGAGTTAGTGGGGGCCATTCGTCCTCACTTCTTGTCCCTGTCGCGTTCTGAATTGTTCCTACTTATCTTCTTGCCTGATGTTAACATGCTGCGTAGCGTTCCAGAATCTTCCAACGATGTTGCGTAGCATTTGAACAAAGGTTTGGTGCTAATGCGCAAGTAGTAATAGTGTCACAGCGTACAGCGACAGCGGTTAAAAACCCTTTGCCCTTGTGGGCCCAACACCTGCCAACAACAGTTAGGAGCTTTCCTTCATAACCTCACCCCAGGTATTACCACAGCGACACCCAAAGTCTGAACACTCAAAACAACATATGTGGCTCCTACAGACTGGGACCTGACTTTTTTAGTATGTTTGAAATCAACTGCATAGTGAGTTATCACTTACCCTGACCCAGACCCCATCAGCTGCACTACACTTAATTTCAATACAGAATATTCAACTTCCTGTAGAGTGCTGTAGTTTCCTGCAAAGCTTGGTGTACACAAATGCACACATGCAGACACACACACACACACACACACACACACACACACACACACACACACATATACATGAATAATAGAAATCTCTTATTAAAAGACACATGTACTTGAATATAGATTGAGTGGTTGTGTTTGGTGTGAGCCCTTGTTGGCCGTCAGGCCGGCCTCTATTTTAAGCCTCACATTATCCACCGTCTTTGTTTCACTCTGGAAAGTGGAAGCACTTTCCCCCATCATGCAGCTAACAAGTGGGACGGTGAAATGAGACCTTTTGTGAGGACCTCTTTCATCATACTGTTAAGCTCATAAATTGTCCTTTTGGTTGTCACACAGTCTTTTGTGTTGAGATGATCAGGTTAGCAGCAGTGTGCAATGACATTATTTTTAATATTGTTTGGCTGATATATTCCATTATATTGCTATAAATGTAGATCTCACACACGCTCCGGTTTTAAAAACAATTGGTCCAAACGAGCTGTGAACCAAAACTGTTTCTGTACTAGCTGTAAACGTGTTGGATCAGGGATTGACCCCCCTCTCGATGAACTGCAGTGTTTGGCTTTGTGTTGGCTTCGTTGTTCAGCCCTGCAGGTCAAAGCTTGGAATGACTAACTGAATAATCCCAGCTCTAAAAATGTAACCTTTTTTCAGCTTCAACCTAAGCTGTTTCTGTGTGTCTCTACTCTGCCAGCGGACATCTCCAGGATGTGTGATGTGGACGTGTCCCCGGAGCCCAGCAGTCCCACCCTGTACGGCGAGTCTTCAGACAAATACTACCATGTGGACCGCTGGCAGAAGCTCCGCACCGCTGTCCGCAAACTGGAGTTCTGGGAAAACTTTAGCGCTGAGCTGATCGGGAGTGGCTTCTTTTCCAAAGTCTATAAGGTATGTCCTCTGTCCTCTCCCATGGTGCCTTGCTGCCCGCCTGCGTGTGAGCTGCTGTCAAAGCTTGCTTTGTTCCAGCCACTAATTGAGACATTCTTGCCATTCCGTGATTGGCCCACCAGCCTTGGAGATCATGGGGGCGCAGCTGAGACATTATGTAAGTCCTGTGTGACAGCAGACTAACGGACGCCTCTGTTCTCTGTCTCTGTCCCTGTCTCTGTCCTCTTGTCTCTGTCCTCTTGTCTCTGTCTCTGTCCTCTGCCCTCTTCTCTCTGTACCTGTCTCTGTCCCTGTCCTCTGACCCTGTCCTCTTGTCTCTGTCCTCTGTCTCTGCTAACGGACGGCCTGTCCTCTGTCCCTGTCTGTCTCTGCTAACGGACGGCCCTGTCCTCTGTCTCTGTCCCTGTCCTCGGTCTCTGCTAACGGACGGCCCTGTCCTCTGTGTCTGTCCTCTAGGTGATGCACAGCACCAGTAGGAAGGTGATGGTGGTGAAGATCTACAAAAATGACGTGGACCAAGACAGCATCGTACGAGAGATCAGCCTGCTGCAGAAACTCTCGCACCCCAACATTGTCAGGTAGCAGTCCCCCATGTCCCCTATGTCCCCGTTCTTCCTGAAGCCTTGGCGTGGTCCAATGGCTTCCATTCTACTAAAGCAAGAGAAACTGCTCGATGGTTCAGTCTCTCTTCTGTCTCTTCTCCCTCCCACACATCTCATCACATTACACTCTTTTCCCTCCACAATCTGTCGTTTTGCAGCAGTATTTATGGTTACCATAGTAACAGAGTATAATGGCAACACCTTTTAAACCTCTTTATACCATACTAGATAAATACTATGGGTAACACTATTATGATGATAATGAGTGAAAACAACACATCACAACCCTCTTTATGTGTTTCAAAGATTTCAATCTGCTTTATGGCAATTTATAAAATCTATGAACAGACTCTTAAACTTTTTGTAATCCATCACAGTGAACATTAAGATGGTTGATTTGTACTCTACAATGAGTATAACTTTGACAAATTCACTGTGATGGATTGTATGTATGGGTTTTCATGGTCATAGTCATATCCCCAAATATACAGTGAACAGCAAAAGCATAAAATACACATGATTTGTAGTTAAGGAGTTGCTGTGTTTTTTAGGTTATTTTGAATAAATCATGTTTTTAAACAGCATTTATTGAGTACTTGCCTATGTAGGGCAAAGACATTATCACCATATAGAGTTGAAATAGCAAACATGTTTTTTTTCAACTTTCATTTCAATACCTTTTCTTTTGGGGGACAAGTGCACCTGTTGAGATGAACGTGTGTCCCGGGGGTAGTTAGTGTGCAGTCCCAGAACTTTGGTTTGGTCGTAAAACCAAAAGAACAAGCTGAAGAACCTCCGTAGAGCTTCAGAGTCTGCAGAGAGAATTCTCTGTGAGTCCTTCACTACCATTCAACATTTTTAAGTTGTTTGGATGAAAATATTGATTAGAGCAGCTTAAAAACAAATCATTAAAATAAGTGGAAAGGGATTTGAAAACCGTTGAGGTTTGAAAGACCTTGCTGTGGCTGGCAGTGGACACACATGAGACTGAGTAATGAGACCTGTTGAACAGTCATCTGCAGCCGTTACATAACCAGCGTGAAGCAGCACACAGCATGTTTGCTCAAGCAATCTGATTTCTGCCATCTAGCAAGGTGACACGCTGAGGTTATCAGCCTCCAGGCTCACAGCGTGTGCACATTGTTCCCAGGACCCGACGCAATACTGATGATAAGCCACGTAAAACATAAGATAAATGGCTTATGATATCTACAGTACACAAGGGATACGTCACTCAATATATTAACAGTTTTTAAACGTAATATTTAAGCTTCATGTTTCATAGTTACCTGGTGAAAGCTCACTCACACATTTGAATGCACATTATGAATTATATCGCCACACTGTTGTGTATATGCTGAATCATGTTTTTGAAGACTTATTTCCCCATTGTGGGATTAATAAAGGATTTTGAATCTTTGAATCTTAAGAGCCGTTTTAATAAAAACTAAATCCTGAGCCAGCCGATTCTACAAACATCCTCTCTCTGTATACATTTAGAATGCCTAAAACTACTACAATTTCCAAAAAGCTTGTTATATATTCTAATGGTGAAAGTTCTTCAGATCAAATCACATACATCTGGTGATATTCTATATTTTATGTTTTTCTTATTGTTGAAATTCCATAAACAAAGCATTGTGTGTGTACCACAGCCTGACACATCATAACAACACAGACTGTATCTGAGATGGCCACCGCGTCCGCTTCCTCCTGCGGTGGAGCCGCTGTATCCAAGCCCCGTCCTACTAATCACTAATCAAAACATCAGCGTGATCAGAACTACCCAAACTGACAGAAACCATCTTTGGGAAACATGTTTGAGATGTAGTTCGCAGCCAGCCACCAGGGGGCCATCCAGATGTTTTGGCTTCACTGATCTGAGATCTGTGATCAACAGCTGGCCACACTGTTCACTTCATCAACTGGCTAATGGCAGTTCCTGCGTGACCTGTAATAAGTAAAAGGTCTGAGAGCCTCGCGGCTCATGATCACCGTTGAACATGACTTCAGGGCTAACAGTCTAGCTACGCTGCACTTAGCCATGCTAAATGCTAACATGCTCACATTGACAATGCTAACATGCTGATGCTAAGCAAGGCTATTGCATGCTACTATCATAGTTTAGCGTGTAAGCATGCTAACATACCAGATTTCCTTGAGAAATCTAAGAAGGACTCTTCAGGTAATGAACGTGTCCTCTCGTTCCAGATATCTGGGAATCTGTGTAAAGGAAGACAAACTCTATCCAATCCTTGAGGTGAGTGCGACACCTTCATTTTCTTTTTGCAGCTTGTGAGTGACGTGACCGTGCATGTTGCCCACAGGCTGGCTTTGTTCTGAGTGTGGCTAAACACTGATAATGAAAGGGTGGGTCGAGCCTTTCTTTGTCAGCAGACCTGAGTTGATTGCTTCACATTGATGTCAGACTGTATATGAGAGGAAAGTATTTTTGGACTGTCCGCCTGTGTCATACTTATGTTCGTGTATGATGTCATGGCGCGGTGTATCAGCGGGTGTGTGTCGCTCTTTCAGTATGTGAGCGGCGGCTGTCTGGAGGAGCTCCTGGCCATGAAGGATGTTCCCCTGTGCTGGAGAGAGAAGGTGGAGCTGGCCTGTGACATCAGCAGAGGAATGATCTACCTGCACTACAAGAACATTTACCACCGAGACCTCAACTCCAAGGTAAGACGCTCAGCCTCGGCCTCTGTCTCTGCCCAATGTCCCCGCATGGATAGTTAGCTTTCCTCTAGTCTATATCCATGAAGTTCCATTTTCGGGATCGCTTTGTTGCCACTGGAAATGCTGCTGGATGTCCCTCATTTTCGGCCAGATGTCCGTCCCCTTCCTCTGTCTCTGTGTTGGCGTTCTAACCTCTGGTGGATTTGTGAGGACTATGGTTAACTGCTCCTCAGATCTCTGCAGGGTAAATCCAGACAGCTAGCTAGACTATCTGTCCAATCTGAGTTTTCTGTTGCACGACTAAAACTACTTTTGAACGTCCACATGTTCCACCAAAACAAGTTCCTTCCTGAGACTATTTAGCAGAGGCTCCGTCCGGAGCTTACCACCGCCCAAGACGATTGTGATTGGTTTAAAGAAATGCCAATAAACCAGAGCATGTTTTTCTCCCTTCCTAGAATGCTGTGTGGACTAGCCAGACCTTTCTCCGCAGCGCTGTGGAAAATCATTGAATCTCCTAAGAATCAATATTTGAGTGCCTTTTAAGAAAGACACATGACGCATAACTTGCCACCAAATAATGCACATTTTTGAAAGTACAGTACAGATGAAAATGGTTATGTATGGAAGGCTTTATTATATGTATATGCATGGGACAGTTTGATACATCAAATCCTGACATGGGCTCACTTCTTTAATCCCCAGGAATACTGCATTACACCCACATCTAACACATTAAAGTCTGTTTACCCTAGGGGTGCTAATTTAGATTGACTTCTCTGAGCGTTAGCTGACCTGTTAGCCACTCATTAACCACCAGGCAGGCAGCGGAGACTCCAGCGTAGAGACAGCACGGACAATTAGGAATGTTTTAATCCCGATAATGATTTTGGCTCCTAACAATCAACAAAAACTATGTAATCGAGAAAAATTATTACTTTGCACATTACGTTTTGCAAGTTAACTCATTTTGTCTTGTGTTCTGATAAAAAAGGAAAGTATGAGGGACGTTATACAGTTCAAGGTTTTCACTGTTGATTTGTGAGAGATGGTGCTCTCTGGAAACGATGATTGAGATGTTCAAAGATGACGACTCCGATGATTTCGGATTATAGGCAGCTTTATTCAATATTGAACAAATCCTCATGAGGGAAAACACAGGTACAGTACATGCAGCTTGCACAGACCCAAGTTCTTCTCCGAATGTAGACTAGACCCGACCTCAACTGTTCGATCAGGGCCTCTTTGTCTGTTATTCCTCATATGCCAACATCTGGACGAAATACAGCTTTCTCACGAAGGCCTCTCTATAGTATTCTGACCTTCTACCTATATTTCAATACACATTACGGAATATGAAATATGAAATTACATTTGGTTTGATTATATCACCTATCAATTTGTTTAACTGTTTCACTGTTTTTTTTACTTTAATAATTGCAACATCATTCCAAAAGGCAATGAGAAATCGGTTTAAAGGATCCTGATTTTAATATTGACCAAAAATAATCGTGATTATGATTTGTTTTCCATAATCGAGCAGCCCTACCTACAGTCCAGCTGGTAGTGAGAACTAGCTGCTGGATGTGCTTCTCATCTTTCCTTAGCTTGGTCATTCATCTTGTCCATGTGGTCATATGGTATACATGCTTTAATTAGATTGTCAACATTAGTTAGTTATAGTTTTTCCAAAGATATTGAAGAAGTGGGTGCAGAAAATAATTTACTAATAAATAAATGAAGTGATATACAGCGGTGGAAGAAGTATTCAGATCCTTTACTTAAGTAAAAGTACTAATACCACATTGTAAAAATACTCTGTAAAGGTAGTTACACAACAACCAGACGTCCGACCGTCGGCAGAAAAGTCAGTCGGACTGATCAGTCAGGTCCCCGAGGTCCAAAAAGTGTCTCAGAACACACCGAAGAGACGCTGACTTGAGCATACGCTCTGCGCGTGCGCGAAACGTAATACGTCTCCATAGCAGTAGGCGGCGCTGCTCTGTACTTTTTCCCAGAAAATGAAAACCGGCAGCTGATTGGACGAATGCGTCACGTGGTTCTTTTTTTCACAGCCAGACTGTCTACACAGCTTTGCTTGAACACAGTTTTCAAAACTCTACACACTTATCCCATAGCTTAAATCCCATAATTCATTCTTTATCTATAGTCAGTATATTTCACAAAGTTAGTGATTGTAGATCCTCTTCCACATCATCATGTGTGTGTTTGTGTGTTTGTTTGTGTGTGTGTGTGTGTGTGTGTGTGTGTGTGTGTGTGTGTGTGTGTGTGTGTGTGTGTGTGTGTGTGTGTGTGTGTGTGTGTGTGTGTGTGTGTGTGTGTGTGTTTGTGTGTGTGTGTGTGTGTGTGTGTGTGTGTGTGTGTGTGTGTGTGTGTGTGTGTGTGTGTGTGTGTGTGGTTGCCAGGCTTCCCAGCAGAAACAGTCAGTGATGCAGAGAACTGAGGCAACATGGCCGCTGCTCTATTGTCATGTTAATAGATAGTGTGTAACTGGTGCTGTTGTTTGACACATGGCTCTGTGGGTCAGTGTGAGAACGGGGGGCCCTCACCACGCACGTCACCCTGAGGCAACTCATGTGGCTCTGTGCCAATTCACTTTATTGACACGGAGGGAGGCCACAGCTGATTTACGTCACGCTGTGGCTACAGAAAGTGCATCGATCCATCCATCATGGGGAACGGAGATAATTGAATGAATTATCCTGATTTGGAGATACAGATGAGCTGCATTAATCAATAACTCAGGGAGACCTGAGAACAAATGACATATACATAATACCAGAACAAGACAATTCATTAAGCAGCCTGCTGAGAGCACTGAAAGCCAGAACAGAACCAGAATGAGCCGAGAGTCCGTCTGAAGCCGAGCTGCACATTCAGCTGATGGTTCTCTGGAGGTGTCACAGTGTTTGCTTTACTCTTACTACTACTCCTAACCAGCTGTGTTGTATCACCTGTATCTGTATCTCTGTGTCCCAACCGGCAGAAGGCCGAGAGTCTGGGTCTGTCTGAGGTTTCTGTCTGTTTAAAGTAAAATTTTCCTCTCCGCTGTCACACCAAATGTCTGCTCTTGGGGAACTAGTTGGGTGTGGTCAACTCTATCTGTAAAGTTTCCTGAGACAATTTCTGTTATGCATTGGTAGAAGAAGTATTCAGATCATTTACTTAAGTAAAAGTACTAATACCACACTGTAAAAATACTCTGTTACAGTTAAAGTCCTGCATTGAAAATGTTCCTTCAGTAAAAGTGTGTAAGTATCATCAGGAAAATGTAGTTGTTGTATTAAAACCTTGTAGAAAAAGTAAAGGACCAACCAGTTGTGTGTTTAATGGTCTGATCATCTCAGCTGGACTTGTAGCCGTTATATTGTTGGTAGTTTACTTTAGAATCAAACATCAGATTTATAAACTACATGTGTTTTGTGTGCAGGAATCTTAATGTGTAAAGTAACTAGTAACTAAAGCTGTAACAGATGAATGTAGTGGAGTAACTAAAGTAACTAGTAACTAAAGCTGGAACAGATGAATGTAGTGGAGTAACTAAAGTAACTAGTAACTAAAGCTGGAACAGATGAAAAGTGGCATGAAAAGAAAAGACTCAAGTAAAGTACAACCTCAACATTTGGACTTAAGGACAGTACTGGAGTAAAAGTACTTAGTTACATTACACCACTGCTGTTATGATATGACACTATAAATAAAATTGAATTGAATTGTGATGAACCCAGTGTACGCTACCTGGCCAGCAGCAGACAGCAGACCCAGTCAGCAGCTAGCTGGTGAAGCTAGCCTCTGGAGCGTTAGAGGCAGAGCCCCATTTATTCCTCTGAGAGTTGCTTAGTGTACATGATCATTGGCGCTGCTTCCTTCCTGTGTGGCCCAGAGAGCAGGAGCACTAGAAACCTCCGCCAGGCCGAACCGGCTACTTCCTGTTAAGCACCCAGCTAATTTGAATGGGGATTAAAAGGTTTATCCAAATGTTATCGGACCCAACGGATAAAACTCTGAAGGTGAATCCAGTAATTTCGTGGGGATTGTGACGCGTTTAAAGAAATGTCTCCACTGACTTCCAGATGTCTCTTTCTCCATGTAAGTCTGAGGGGAAAAGTCTTTTTGGGCCAGAGGGCATCACGTTACAGGTCGGGGTTGTAGTTCCACTTTTTGGCTGATGTTTAATTTGCTTCAAAGCGCGGCACACTACCTGGGGGCTGAGAAAGCCTCACAACGAGCAGTTCTAGAGCAGTGGTTCCCAAACGTTAGGGTTAGGGTTTCACATCAAGGACCCCTAAAGGCGCTGACACACAGAGCCGATTATCGGCTGTCTGACAGTCTGGCGAGGTCGGTGACTCGAGTCTGTTCGGTGTGTTTCGTGCCGTCGTCCATTGGAGGAGCTGTCGGCCTTCATTTTCGCCGACCTGACATGCTCAGTCAGAGACAGGGCAGTCGGGACTCACCCGGAAATGGCGAGCGGATGAGCCTCTCAAAATCGGACGAAAATCTTTTAAACTGACCTTTGTCGATCTGAAATGAAGACAGATTCAGCAACTGCACGGCCTATTTCTCTCTTAAAATGTTTTCAGAAATACGTTTCAGTGACCTATTTTAGTACAATATGAGATCATATTCTGAACAAGCCGCCATGACAGTCTGGCTTTGAATTTCTGGAGCGTTCGTCCAATCAGCTGCCGGTTTTCAATTTCTGGGAAACAATACAGAGAAGCGCCGCCTGCTGCTATGAGGATGTATTACGTTTCGCGCACGCGCAGAGCGTAAGCTCAAGTTGGCGTCGCCTCAGTGTGTTTTGAGGCATTTTTTTGGACCTCGGGGACCCAACTGATCAGTCCGATGGTCGGTCGTCTGGTTGGTGTGTAACCTCTCTAAAGTGACACAAATAAGACCACGGAGCCCATTTGATATTGTCCCAGAATGCCCTGATAGGTGATAGTTTGTTTTTAGATGTTTTAATACAGAAAGTGTATGAAATTCATTACCAAAACAGTCTTACAATCTGTCAGTGTGTTACTTATGGATGAAATAGAATTATTCCCCTTTTTGCTGGGGACCCTCTGGGACCCCCCTCAAGGACCCCACTTTGGGAACCGCTGTTATAGAGACTGAGTTGGTGAAGCTAAAAGCAGATGGTCAGAAACACGACTCCAGATGAATGCTGATGTTATGTTTTCTAAAAAAATCTATGAACGTAGCTTTAACAACATAATGTACATGACTGCTGGCTATTCATTTCCTGCTGGGACATTTTCCCGCCCTGAATATGAACATATATTAAATATGGCTGCTGTGAATAAGATGAGTTTTAGTAGCTTGCAATATGATTGGCTGGTTGCTCCCCTCATCCTTCACAGTGAGGCAGCTATTTGTTACGTCACAGGAACATCTGTGCCTTCACGGATATTATATACACAATGTGTCAAGTTATCAACCATACAATGTGCACATACCCAGCTTCATTAACAGAATTATTTTTTTTATACAACCCTTTTGGGTCATCCTCTGCAGTGAATCCAGTGAAGCTTCTGACGCCAACGTTTTCCCAAAGCCCCCTGAACCAACGCAGTCTTTGTAACTCTTCAAGTTAACTTGAATCAGAGTTTGAGCTCCTTTTAATAAGCGCCTTTCTCTCTGTATCTGCTAACGCGATTCATTTTTGTTTCCCAAACTGTTGCGTTCCTTGGCACAGAGGGCCACGGCTACATTTAGAGCTGAAGTGTTTTTCCCAGGAGAGCCTCATAATGACTGGCTACTGGATGGAAAAGGCTTCTGGTGCAATGGGAGCCACATGCTAAGACATCACTATACACACACACACACACACACACACACACACACACACACACAAACACACACAAACATACAGCTTTGCATGCATGCAAAGTAAACACACAAGTTAAAACACATTTGTTTTGCGCAGTCACCAGCACACCCCTGCTACATACCTATAGATTGATCCACATGCATCATCATCCCGCATAGACATTACACACACATATACACACACATAATACACAACCTTTAGGCCACCCACTGTTTGTTATGCAACTACAGCTCCCCCAATGTCTGCCTCACATCACACCTCCAGCTCAAGCTTTGTGTTTTTCCACAGACATTATACACCTTTTATTAAAACTGTGATCTGAACACAGCCAGGCAGTGTGATGTACTGTACAGCAGCACACACACACACACACACACACACGCACACACGCACACACACACACACACACACACACACACACACACACACACACACACACACACACCTCACATGAGGTCTAGTGAATCATTGAGTGGAGTCTGTTCATGAGTGGAGAGACTGCAGAGCTGGATTTTAATTTCTTTAAGATCAATACTTGACTGTTACAAAAGGAACTGTTGATGCTGCATGCTTTTTTCAGATATCAAACTTACACTGCCCCCCTGTCACAACATGTAACCCTGCAGCTGCTGTGCCTTTTGTGTTTGTCCAGAACTGTCTGATCCGGGTGACGCCTCGGGGCCGGGAGGCCCTGGTGACAGACTTCGGCCTGGCCAGGGAGGTGGTGGAGCTGCCAATCAAAGACCCCGGCAGGAAGCTGTCCCTGGTGGGCTCCGCCTTTTGGATGGCCCCTGAGATGCTCAGAGGAGAGCCATATGACCGCAAGGTAACTGACAAAAGCCTAACTAACGTCAGGGCGTTAGCTAACCCTAACCCTAATCCTAAACTAAACTAAACATGGTTGCTGTTATGTTTCTTATGTTCAAAAAGAGATGGACAGAAAGTGAGTTATGTCATGTCAACAAGTTTCAAGTCTTAATAGTAAATCTTGGGGCTGATTATCTTCTCGATTAATCTATTATTTGTTTAGTTTATTAGATGTCAGAAAATAGTTGAAAATCACCAAACAGTCACAACGCCCAAATTATCAATTCACATTCACACAAGATGAATAAAAGCAGCGAATCGTCACAAAAGAGAAGCTGGACCTTGGTTTTGGGAGTTTTTCTTTGAATTAAATGAAATTATTAATCATTTATACAAATAGTTGTTGATTCATTTATCTGTCAATCAACTAATGTTACGTGTCTTTTTGGTCATATTATTCTTTAAAAGTAGCCTATATTCTTGGGTGCCTTATTGCTTTTCAAAACAACCAATATGTTTGGGATTTGATCGGTATCAACCTCCTTTATTGCATCATATCTTCCAGGTGGATGTTTTCTCCTTCGGCATCGTGCTCTGTGAAATCCTGGCCAGGATCCCTGCCGACCCCGAGATACTACCCAGAACACAGGTACATATCACATCAAACACAATATTGAAAAATATTTCTTATCAATGGTTGGCTGTGTATTAACCTGATATCACGGTTATGATACTAGTTATAATAAAAATATTTTTGTATATAAAATGTCAGAAGAATCCCCATCATCCCAGAGTCCAACTCAAAACACTCAAAAGGTCATGGTTCACTCACAGTGCTTTTGACCACATGGACTTCTTCAGCGAATGGAAGTTGCTCAGGAGTCACGCAATTTAAGTACAGAACTTTGGTCACATGATAACAAGTGGGGGATATATAAACATGACAGTCTCAGATATGAGACCTTAGCTTGATAATACTGTGTATTTATGGTGAAGGTGATCACTGTGCATGTTGAAGCCTCAAAGGAACTCTTTGTCATTATGGGAAATACATTTTTTGGTTTTTATCTGTCCATTAAGAATTTAGCTACAGCAACAACCTAGCTTAGCATAAAAACTGGCAGTTGCTGGCTTGCTCCAAAGTTCTTAATATATGCTTAACAAAACCTCTAACGCTGAAAACAGACCAAGCAGAGGTCCAAGGATAGAGCCTTGAAGAACTCCACGTCATCCTAGTGGGCTCACATACAGAGCTAAAGCTACACAAACTATTTAACTATGAATACATGACTTACTCATTGTCAGGGAAATGACTCAACTGTTTGCCTATCATGTTCTCTATAATTATGGATGAGACTATCAAGGTAAAGATGTCTGTGTGCTTCCCTGTCGTTACTGAGGAACTTTTTCTTGGATTTTACCAGACCGCTAGCACAACCAGGGGGACACTTTTTGTGCTGTTTAAGGATAAACTGCTGAGACTGTCTCTGCCTATCCAAAATTGTAGAGGACAACGATGAATACGTTACTTATTCATACACCTACACATGGTATGCCGAGCCTACACAGCAGCCAACTGTAAAATAAAGAACCATCGGCTACAGGTTATTTCTGAAGGAGCAGCAGTGCCCCAGATGACCTCATTGGCCTTGGTCCAGGTTTCTGCTCCTTACAACGTGTTTGTGACAGTTCAATACCGCAAGGTAGTTAAGTTTTTTCTGGTCCCATCGTGGAGCATGGATACGTTTTAGACACCGCAGGCCTGAGAAAGACCGTTGTGATGTGCAGGAGGTCACCAGAACAATGAGTCTGAATGGGATTAGTTTGGTGAGTTCTGGCAGCAGCTCTCCCTGCTGTCCCTCCAGGAAACCCACAGCATGTTCAAACGTTCCTAGGCAACCCCACTTTTGTTTAGCTATGTCAGTGAACATATCACAATAAAGTGTTGCTCTTTGCCCTCACAGAATCATCCATATTGCATGTTTGAATTGTTTGAAACTTCCTTGCATTTCAAAGAGCTGGAAGGCTTTCTGTTTTGCAGCGTGGCTTTGGCCATGCCTGTGTCAGCTTTATCTTCTGAAGACAGCGCACTGCAATGGCAAGGAAAAGGAGGGTGGGCTGTTTCTGGTGTTAATGCTAAGCGCTTCATATCATTTTAAATATCAGTTCAGCTCCATACATTACTTAACGCACAGACATGAGAGCGACAATGATATTCTCATCTCACCTCAAGAAAATGATTGAATTTATTTCCTAAAATGTCAATCCATTGCATGAAAACCAGATTTAAGGACATGGGAATGGTAACATGTATACTTATTCAGTACTGAGCCATTAGCATTTTAAAATTTTAAATATAGACCTGAAAGTTAAACCCTACCTTCCTACTTACCCACAGCATGTGAACAGCCACATACGTAGTCCCAGCACAGGCATGTGTTGAACTTGACACATCTTTGATAAGTCTGGGAAATGCTGGCTTTAGTGTGCTCATGCCGCACTCACTGTTGATGTTGATGTCTTTCAGGACTATGGGATGGATGTGAATGCGTTCAGGCAGCTGGTGACGGACTGTCCTCAGCGTCTCCTGGAGTTAGCAGCCAGCTGCTGTATGGTACGTACACAAGCTAACGGCATTACACCAAATGCTAATCAAAAGCTGTAAGACTGGTGTTAATGTTGGAAGACAAGTGAAGACAACTACAAGACATGAAGTGATAATGGATGAGCAGGTAGTTTAATACAGTTTTAATCAGGCTGGTTGGATGGTGGGCTAAGGGTTAGTGAAAGACGAGCTTTCTGTAGCTACAGTGCCTTGTAAAAGTATTCACCCCCCTTGGCATTTTTCGTGTTTTGTTGCCTCACAACCTGCAATCAACATGGATTGTTTGAGGATTTGCATCATTTAATTTACAGAACATGCCCACAACTTAAGATGTTTTTTTTATTATTATTTTTTTTATTGTGAAGCAAACAACAAATAGGACAAAATAACAGAAAAAGTCAATGTGCATAACTATTCACCCCCCTAAAGTCAATACATTGTAGAACCACCTTTTGCGGCAATCACAGCTCCAAGTCTCTTTGGATCAGTCTCTATGAGCTTGCCACATCTTACCACTGGGATTTCTGCCCATTCCTCCTTGCAAAACTGCTCCAGCTCCTCCAAGTTGGATGGTTTGTGCTTGTGAACAGCAATCTTTAAGTCTGACCACAGATTTTCTATTGGATTGAGGTCTGGGCTTTGACCAGGCCATTCCAACACATTTACATGTTTCCCCTTAAACCACTCAAGTGTTGCTTTAGCAGTGTGTTTGGGGTCATTGTCCCGCTGGAAGGTGAACCTCTGTCCTAGCCTCAAATCACGCACAGAGTGGTACAGGTTTTGCTCAAGAATATCCCTGTATTTGGCACCATCTTATCAGACCAGAGCACCTTCCTCCATACATTTTAGGAGTCTCCCACATGCCTTTTCGCAAACTCAAAACGTGCCATTTTGTTTTTTGCTGAAAGTAATGGCTTTCTTCTGGCCACTCTGCCATAAAGCCCAACTCTATGGAGCGTACGGCTTATTGTCGTCCTATGTACGGATACTCCAGTCTCTGCTGTGGAACTCTGCAGCTCCTCCAGGGTTACCTTAGGTCTCTGTGCTGCCTCTCTGATTAATGCCCTCCTTTTTCGTCCGTGAGTTTTGGGGTCGGCCGTCTCTTGGCAGGTTTGCTGTTGTGCCATGTTCTTTCCATTTGGTTATGATAGATTTGATGGTGCTCCTGGAGATGATCAAAGATTTGGATATTTTTTTATAACCTAACCCTGACTTGTACTTCTCAACAACATTGTCCCTTACTTGTTTGGAGAGTTCCTTGGTCTTCATGGCAGTGTTTGGTTAGTGGTGCCTCTTGCTTATGTGTTGCAGCCTCTGGGGCCTTTTAAAAAAGGTGTGTATATGTAATGACAGATCATGTGACACTTAGATTGCACACAGGTGGACATCATTCACTTATTATGTGACTTCTGAAGGTAATTGGTTGCACCAGAGCTTTTTATGAGCTTCATAACAAAGCGGATGAATACATACGCACATGCCAATTTTCAGTTTTTTATTTAAAAAAAATAGTTTTATGTATATATTTTTCTCATTTCACTTCACCAACTTAGACTATTGTGTTCTGATCCATCACATAAAATTCAGATAAAAAAAACAGTGAACTAAAGGCTGTAATGTAACAAAATAGGTAAAAAGCCAAGGGGGTGAATTCTTTTGCAAGGCACTGTACACTGTTAGCTGGAGCTGTGCTCAGCGGCTAATATTAGCAGAAGCAAAAACAAGAAGATCCACCAGTGATTGCACTTGGGACTTGCAAGAGACAAAAAATAAAAATAAAATAATTTAAAATTGTATAGACCCAAATCAGAGCAGTAGAGGGTGAATGTCCTGACTCTACCACTATGAGTCAGTTTAGAAATGCATCTGGCCTCCCAAATGCCCACGTCTTGCTCACTCCACTCTTACAGTATGTAACACAGACTCTCTGCTCAAACTTTGAGTCTCAAGCCCAAAACAGAGACCCATAACCCTGATGACATAATAAAGGCTTTTTCTCCAAACTTTGAAAAGCTTCCCCACCGTTTCCTCAGGTGTACTGCTCAGCCGTCCTGAGGGCAGCACACAGTGTTGAGACTAAAGACCGACCTTTGTAATTTGGCTTTTAATTTAGCTAATGTATTTATTTATCTATTGATGTATCTGTCTATTTATGTATTTTTAGCCCGTTTTACTTCTTGGGGTGTACGTGTATATATTAGGGCTGTCAGCGTTAACGCGTTAATCGCAATGCGATTTAGGGCCGACGCGATTAATTTTTTTAAATCGCATGCCGGCATTTATTAATTTATTTTACACTTCATTGGGCTTGGCGTGGGGCCTACCAGCTACTATTTTGACCCTTTGCAGCACCGTTACTTATCATCAAGCTGCCACTTCCTCGTAACACATCCTGCTGCTGCAGGCTGCAGACATGATGGAGAAAGACAGCAGCAATGAAATCCTGAATGGAGCTTTTTATTTTCCAAAACTCCCGGACAGCTCGTAGACAAGTCTAAACCATATGCACGTTGTGTAAAGCCAAATTAAAATATCACCGAAGCACGTCAAGCTGGAGCTACCAGCTACGAGCTAAGCACACTGTGGATGAAACCAAATCCCAAAAAATTACTACAGCTCTTGCGAAACGGGTGGCAACTAACTGCAGACCTGTCAGCATCGTAGAGGACTCGGGTCTTAAAGACGTACTACGGTTGGTGTGTTCTGACCCGTCTCATTGCCGTCGAGGGGGACAGTAGTTTTCACGGATACACAGCCTGTTATGACACGGAGAAAGCAGCCACACTGGAACTGCTGCAGAGTCCAAACTCTGTCTCATTAACCGCTGATCACTGGACGTCAGTGAGGAATCTACATTATTTAGGAGTTACTAAACACTAGATGGACTCTGGTAAGGATAGGGATCTTTAGTTTTTTAGTTAGGTACTTGGAGGAATTGGGCAATAATGACAGATTCACACATTTTTCTTTTGTTTACAGTAAATAATTACAAATCTTAAAATCAAGTTCATAAAGTCACTTTCTTTGCATTCATTTGATTCCCAATCAAGATCCACTGGTAAGAATGGCTTTCGATCATTATTATGTACTTAAAAACTGTTCTGAAATGCAAAATAATATAATTTTAATCATGTGATAAAATATGCGATTAATCACGATAAAAATGTTTTTATCGTTATATATATATATATGTGTGTGTGTGTGTGTGTGTGTGTGTGTGTGTGTATATGTATATATATATACATATATACAATATACATATATATATATACACACATAGTTATGATAGTGTGTATTCAGCTCATGTTTTTAGTTTTAGTGAATGCTGTTTTATTAGTTACAAAGTCATCACTTTATCAGCTAAATGTTATTTGTATGAAAAGTACAATACAAAAACACTGTACAAAAAATAATCTGACTACTTACCACATTAGCATTGTATGCACACATACTGAATGTATGGAAAGTCTTAACATGAAAGAAAAAAATTGAAGAAAATGTTCTTAAAGAGTGACATCATGACAGAAGGATTTAGAGTTTACACGTCAGCGCCCCCTGGTGGACGCAGGGCTGTACTGTGGCCAGCCTCAGACAGGCAAATATGAATAACTATTAATAATTTCACCCTTGCAGGATTAATAAAGTATGTCTTCTTTTATATTGTTGCTGCAACTCCAAAATTTTGGAGAAAAAAAAAAAGTTTCTTCATGCTAAACGTTCAGGAATGTATGCATAGCATAAGAATACTTTAGGCTTAGAAGTAAAATAATTTAGGATCAATCAAGCAGCATACTGCACACTAACATTTATGCAGACATTAGCAATGATGTGTTGAAATGTTGTTGTACTCCTTCAGAGGGAAATAGTGTACCTTTTACTCCACAATGTAACAGTTATAGTTTCATCCACAGCTACTTTACAGATCAAGATTTCACATACTAAACATATAAAAACTACCCTACCACTTACACATTAATGCATCTTTCTAACACCCACAGAGGCCATTCTTTCTGTAAGAACAGTTCTTTTACGTTTTATACTTTAAGTAAAGTGTTGTAATCTCTTTCAACAAGCCAAAGTCCCAGAAGTAGCCATGGCCTGTTCTCCTCCCATCTCAGGTGGAGTCCTTCAGACGGCCAGCGTTCACTGAGCTGCTGGATGAGTTGGAAGAAGTGGCTGAGAGTCTGGAGCCGCCGCCCAAATCGGATCTGACCACGAGCTGAGTGCTGCGTCTGGGACCCAGCAGCAGGAGCCGAGTGTCTGGGAGTACTGGTGTGGGACAGGAAGCTGGCCGGACCCTGAGCCCTATGGTGTAGTGGAAACAGTCCTGACTCTGTGGGACACTTTGTGTGTCCAGATGATGGTACAGCATGTCAGCTCTGTCCTGTATCTACTGTGTGCTGATGTGTTTCTGCCTCTTACATCTGCTCTCCTCTCTGCTGGGACATCAGCGGACATCACTTCAGATTAGACAGGACACAACGAAGACATGACCAACCAATCAGGAGCTGAAGAGAGTTGAAGTTGTATTTGAAAAGAGTTGACAGAAAGCTCAAACTTGCAGATGTTAAATTTGCTCTGTGTTCAGGTTCACAGTTTATAGTCATATTTAATGTTGGTCTCATTGTAAGCTATTTATTATTCCATGAAGTTATATTTTTCTGGAATAACACTGAAAACCTCCAACATGTCAGCTTTTCAGGAACAAAGAAAAACTCTTGTAAGCTTTTATTCAGTGTGGTGACTGCATTTTTCAAGTTATTCTCTGGATTTTAGCAAAAGAACCATACATTTTTCACAATGAAATCACAAAAATGATTGGCCACATCTGTTTTCGCTTTGTCTATATCATATGATAATATGTTGTTGTTATTTTTCAGAGTTTGATCTGAACATGTGCATTTAAATATTTTAGTTGTTTTCTTACTCTGCATCTTCTTTGGGATTGCTTTAACCCTACCAGTATTCACTACTTTCTGGTCTGTGTGTCTCAGTGATTTTTTTAGAAAACGTTTCACAAAAGCCACATTTGGTTTCTATCCTATTCCAGCTTTTTAGCTCAGAGATACAGGTTTAGTTTTTTTTAAACACACACACAGAGAACGATGACGTTGAGGTCGTGCGCTAGTTTGAGTTGTAGTTCCGTAATGGCGGCGGAGAAAGATGCGAGTGAAGCCATTCGGTCCGTTGTGGTAACTCTACCGAATATCCAGAAGTTAAAGCTTGAGCAAGAACAATCGTTAGTGGTGAAGGAGTTGGCTAAGGCTAATGCTAGTGATGCTAAGCCGACATCACGACCAAACATTAGCGATTGGTTATGGCAGATCCAGAGTAGCTCTGGGCAGAACCAATAGTTTTAAACTTCAACAGAGTACCCGCCTGTACCAGAGTCTGGTAGGACCAGGCTAGTGGACCAGAGTCTGGTAGGACCAGGCTAGTGGACCAGAGTCTGGTAGAACCAGGCTAATGGACCAGAGTCTGGTAGGACCAGGCTAGATGTGTTGTTCATTACATGTTTGTATTGTGTATGCTTTTATTATGCAGCACATGCACTTCACTTGTGGTCTTTATCATTCAAGTTGGACAGGCACTTATTTATATTTTCTATATATTTACACTGAGTAGTAATAATGACACATGGTAATTTATACTCAGTCCCAGGTAATGGTAATGTAAATATAATAAGCTGGAATGTAAAAGGTCTCAATTATGCAGTCCAAAGAAAAAAAGGGTTTTTTCTCACCTACAATATCTTGGGGTAGGCATAGCATTTTTACAGGAAACTCACCTTTGATGTAAAGACCCTCTTAATTTTAAGAGCAGAGGTGCAGCGATACTCATTCACCAAAATGTTCCTTTCATTGCATCAAACACTATTTTGGATCCAAATGGGATATGTAATTGTTGTCGGGAAGCTGTTTCAACTCCCCTTAGTACTAGTCAATATTTACGCCGCTAACTTTGATGACGAACATTTTTTTTAAAACATGTTGAGCTCCAGCCCTAGTCTGGATAGTCATGTGATTTTATCTGGGGATTACAATCTTGCCATGGACTCGGTTTTAGATCGTTCCTCTCATTGTACATCAGATCATCTAAATCAGTACAAGTGATCCAGGCATTTATGGACTCGCATAAACTCATAGAGCCATGGAGGTTTAAAATTCCCACTAAGAGGGAGTACTTCTTTTTCTACAATGTACACAAGTCCTTTTGCAGGATAGATTTTTTGTGTAATCACAGACTGTAAAGATAATCCAATTGTGCTCTCTGACCATGCCCCTGTAAGTATAAATACAATGCTACCAACTCAGCATATCTAAGAGGTCAAATTATTTCTCGCAATGCATATATTTGAAAAAAATATTTCGTACAAATATTGATGCGGTATCTTCAAAAAAATCAAGACCTTGGACGGACTCATATCTTCTTCTCCAACCCGATTTGATCAAGAAACGAGTAGGTTTACAAACTGAGGTGGATCTTAACCACTACCTAATTCCCGTAGCAGATTTTACAAACTAATTAACTAATTAATTAAACTATTAATGACCATTTCCAAGTGTTCTGCTCTAAACTATATTCTTCAGATTTAACACCAGTTCATAACCAATTTGATGTTTTTTTTTCTCTAATGTAGATATTCCTACAATACAGCTGTGACTCTAAAGTGGAATTGGAATAGAATCTCACAGTCAATGAAATTGTCACTGTAATAATGTCCCTGCAGGGTGGAAAAGCCCCAGGTCCCCCCATGGAGTTTTATAAAAAATGTAAATATAGATATGGCCCTAATTCTATTCATCTAATCAAGCTTGTTTACATGGGTCCAAATGCCTTAGTTTATACCAACTCTATCTCTTCTCACAGAGGGACCAAACAAGGAGATCCACTAAGTCCATTACTTTTCGTTTTAGCTATAGAGCTCTCCATAGCTCTTAGATGCAACAGCAGTATACAAGGTATCTCACGTGGTGGCCGAACCCATACTGTTTCGTGTTATGTGGATGATTTATTACTATATGGTACCAACCCCCCTCATAAGTGTACCTGAAGTCCTTAGTTTTCAGCAAGAATTTGGGATAATATCAGGGTATAAACTTAATTTCAATAAAAGTGAGTACTTTCCCATTAGTAGGAATGCTGAATATTATCACAATCTAACATTTAAACTCTCAGCTAACTCCTTCACGTACTTGGGGGTAAAGATGACTAAATCCTATTACAGTTTATTTAAAGGTAATTTCGCTCCTCTTCTGGAATAGTGCAAAATAGATATGAAATGATGGTCTGCTTTACTCATCTCTTAAATGAAGAACAAACTCTGTAAAGATGAATATTTTTCCCAAATTCTTATATTTGTTCCAATACATGCTTTTATACCGCAATCATTTTTAGAAAGCATTCAATCAGATGATAACTACCTTTATTTGGAACGGTAAATCAGCTCATATAAGAGATCATTTCTGGAAAGACCAAAAAAACTAGTGAGGCTGTCCCTTCCAAACCTGGGCTCACATTACTGGGCTGCAAATTGTAATGCTATCTCCCTGTGGCTAATGGATTGGGATGGTACAACCCCTGCGTGACTTCAGAATAAAACGGCCATCAGCAGGCCACACTCGCTCCCTGCTTTACTACATCTTTGCCATCACTAATCAATGATATTAATGGAAATCTAATTGTAACCCAATCACTACGCAAGTTACAGTTAAAAAAAACTATTGGGTATTCAGAACATTTCTATATACTCACCCATAATAAATAATCACATATTTCAGCCGTCTTTATTAGACAAAGGCTTCCAAATTTGGTATGACAGGGGTATACACACCATCAGGGACTTAATTGATAGCACTTTTGCCAAATTTGAACAAATATCCAGAAAATTAAAATTGACTAATATTCTATATATATAAATTAGGGACTTTGAGTTTGTTAATTTTCCAACTATCTCCACTCTATCATGTCTGGATTCTTTGTTAAGGGTCAATAAGTTACATAAAGGTAGAGTGTCAAAGAATTATACTTGGATCATGGAAAGATATAATCCCTCTATATCTCATATTCGGGAACAATGAGAAATAATCTATATTCTCAGAGGATTAAAATCTTCCTGCTCATTTAAATAAGGTCATTGCCTTTTCCTCTCTTTTAGCTGGATGCTCTATTCTATTCAATTGGAGGGATGTATTTCCTCCATCACATAACCAATGGATTAAAGATTTGATGGTGAACGTCAAGATAGAAACAATCAGATGCACCCTCAATAGCTGTACTAGGAGATTTTACAAAACCTGGGACCCATTAATAAACTATGTGAATAATTTACCCGGCCTGGAACTATAAACCCATGCATTTATATGCGTTTATTGCTTAAACAGACTAGGATGCTCGTGGTTGTTTTAGATGTTGCTGTCTTTTGTTTTAGTTTTTTTGGTTATGTTCTCGACCTAGTATCTTCCTGTTTATTTGTATAATTTGGGTTGATATGTCAATGTATTGTTTGATGAATGGAAAATTCGCAAAAATAAAGTGTTAAAAAAAAGTTCACTTTTGTTTGATATCTGGTGTCTGCAGAAAAATGTCAGCGTGTAAAGCTATTTTAGGCGTATGAGTAATTAATGCTTTAGGTAATGAAAAATTTCAGTTAGCTGTATGTTTAGGTAGACAATAATATTATATCACATCTGTAGGATAAAATGGAGCACGGGAGCCTAAATATCAAAATATAGATGACAGCAAATACTTTTTTGTTGTCCTTTTAAACAGCTGTCTAAGGTCAAGTAGTCAAGTCAAGTTTTTTTCTAAATAGTCATACTTAAGATAATAATCTTATACATCGCTGTCGATAGCAGTAATGTATCACACAGTTTTAGTTCCCTGTGGACTTCTACCAATGTTAAAATCATTAATATGCACAATTTCAACACTAACGGCCGAGCCCTCTCCTCCTGAGCAGGGAGAAGGGCCTGCAGGTAAGCTAAGTTAGCTAACGATATAGGACTTGTATCTTTTAGTGTTCATCGCAATAACAAATAATTATATTATGTTTTGTTTTATAATTTTGGGTTAACTTACCTCAAACAAGCTGGGACTAACGAGCAAATTACGAACCGGGAGGAACGTGTCTGCAGTAGCCGAGCAAGCAGCAAGCCCAAAGGGCTAGCAATAGAGTAGCTTATCCTATCCTAGCTTCTTAGACATTGCTAACTCGGGAGCTTCCAGCAAGGTGGGCGTAGGTTCTAGCAACCCCACTTCAATCAGCCCGCATTACCTCCACCCACCCCTCGCCTCCTGACATCAGCACTGTCAAGATGGCGACGGTGGGAGCCGCCCACTTTGAGCTTCATTTGGGCTCTTTAGAAACCAATGAGAAACGTCACGGACTGGCTGCATAGTTTTTACAGTCTATGGTTCAGCTACAAAAGTTTTAAGTTTAGTTTAGCATTAGCTTTTAAAATAAACACATTTATTATTCCAAATCTTTTTGACATTAGTGGTGTTATACAAATTTTAAATATAATTCATACTAATTAAAACCATTCCCACTTCCAACTATTCTCACTACTTCACCTTCTTCTTAGCTAGCAATCCGGTTTAGCATTAGAAATTTAGCTATTCACAAGTATTTTCTGCAGGAAATGCATTTTCTAGTCTGTTTCTTTGTCCTCATTTATTGTGCGTTTTGTTTTTGTTTTTTACAATTCAAATTTCATGTAATCTATTCAATCAGTAATCATCTCATTCTGAAAAGCCTGTCAGGATATCAAGGTCTTTCAACTGTGGTGGCAATGGACAAGTCTCACTATTAGAATGTGAAATGTGGATTGTGACGTCACAAGCCGTGCCGATTTTGAACAGCTTACCCAGAGACTGAAGGCAGGACACAAACAGAAACCGTATCTCACTCAAAACAGCATGGATGGATTTTTTTCAAAGTTTGTATGCGTGTGGAAGCACCAGAGACACAAAAGAACACCCCAAATCCCAGAAAATGTGTTTTTTTCATAATATGGGCACTTTAACATTCTTACAGTGTGGAGAGAAGCAACTTCTACCAACTTCAGTATCAAGTACATTACCTAAAACAGGGAGATTAACATCCGCCTTAAAACCTCTAAAAAGTGCAATTACACCTGTGGGGATAGCATCGAAAACAATCGAAAAGTCCCTAGGAGTAACAAGGATACCATACTGCTGACAAATCAAAGCTTTTAAACTAGGGCTGTCAAAATAACACATTAATTTCGATTAATTAATCTGAGAAAAAATAACGCAGATTAATCCATTCCATATTGACGTTTGCGTACAGACGAAAATCTGGTGCCACTGATATGTCTGCTCTTCTCTCTGCTGCTCTGAAACAGACGTTACAGGAAACAGAAACACCGCTGCATGTGACGCTAGTTAACACTATACTCAACAGCAGCTAACGTTAGCCTACCGCTTGCTAGTTAACACTATACTCAACGGCAGCTAACGTTAGCCTACCGCTAGCTAGTTAACACTACACTCAACGGCAGCTAACGTTAGCCTACCGCTAGCTAGTTAACACTACACTCAACAGCAGCTAACGTTAGCCTACCGCTAGCTAGTTAACACTATACTCAACAGCAGCTAACGTTAGCCTACCGCTAGCTAGTTAACACAATACTCAACAGCAGCTAACGTTAGCCTACCGCTAGCTAGTTAACACTATACTCAACAGCAGCTAACGTTAGCCTACCACTAGCTAGTAGCTGGATTAAACAGGGTTAAATGCTGACAGCTAACGCTAAACGGTGTAAAGTGTGACTGTGTTTTACTGTAGAGGATTCAACACCGGGATGTAACAATCTGCAGCTGCCGTCGGAGAAACAACACAGACGGGGCGTTCAATGAAACTGGTAAACTACAGCCTCGTGGTGCATTTGAAGTTATTGTAAATGTCCTTTTCCTATCTGGTTGTTGTTTTTGTCGTTCAACAGCAATTTACTAGTGAAATAAGTTATTGTTATTGTTATACATTATTATTAAATCATTTAATTTTGACCATATGGCCTTAGCAATAAACAAGCCGTTCTTTAGTGTCACCAACTGTTGTTTAGTACCCTTTTTTCTTTTCTTTTTTTACTTTCTTAAAAAGTATCGGTTCAGGCACCGTTAATTATGTATGCGATTAATTTCGATTAATTCATCACAGAGTATGTCATTAATTAGATTACATTTTTTAATCGATTGACAGCCCTATTTTAAACATAACACAAACACTTTAAACATTTTACAGAGCCTATCCACAGCACACAGCCAAACAAAAAGAGCTTCTTCAAAAGATGTATTGCCACAGGGCAGAGGGGAAGTGGTGATCGTACAACAGCTATACCGTGAATATAACTGATTTATTTGTTAATAGATTTCCTTTTGTGTTTTAGACTACACTTTTGCAACATGACAACATGGGTGACAATGGGTATTTGTATTAAAACAGTTCACTATCTAAGTAGTACACATTGTGACATGACACAAGAGACTGTATAACTACTTACTGTCCTGAAGGCTGTTGACCATGCTAATTATGTGTCTTTGATGCCAGCCTTTTTAGCATAACCAATTGGAACCAAGTGGAATTATAAGAAAAACATTTCCAGTGAACGCACCAAAGGGAGGCATCCCTTTGAAACAGGTTTTCTCCTCTCAACACTCATCGGCTGCCATGCTTGATTTTAGCGCCTACCTGACATAAAGGCAAATCAAAAGATCATGAAAGATTCAGTGGCCCCTTTCATGCCTTTTTACAACGCTTCACACACTCCTTCTGCCCTGCACCCCTCCCACAACATCAGAATATAAAGAATAAGCATGATGAGGATGAATTATGCAGATGCTAATCTGTTTTTGTGGCTCTGTTTGTCTGATGAGGAAGATGATAGGCTGTGTAAGGTCATACATAGCAGGAGAAGGAACTACTAATGTGTTAGGACCATAGGCCTATAAAACCACTGGGTCATCCCAACCGGTACCATCAGCTGACCGCCCATCCAGGGCCAGCTTCTGTCCCAGGTTTCTGCCTGTTCAAAGGGCATCTTTCCTTGCTCAAGATGCTGCAATAAGTGCAATTGCTCTTTGGGGCTTATTGGGTCTCTGTGTGGTCTAGACCTATTCTATCTATGAAGTCTGTTATGATTTACTTTATGACAGTATATTTTGTTTATGATACTATAAATAATTGTCACAAACCTTGTGTCCTTTTTAATACTATAAACTATATTCTTTCTCTGCTGTTTTTAACCAGTTTGAGCCAGTGTCTCTTTCTCTTTTAAAATAAATTACTGGTCATATGAATTCCTCAGGATGTCCTACAGATGTTGTCCCGCTACGCCTTTTTAAACAGATTTGTAAAACTATTGGACCAAACATTCAAATGATTTTAAACAGCAGTCTTTCTTCAGGTGTTGTACTGGCATCATTCAAGCATGCAGTAGTCAAACTTTCATTAATTAAATCAAACCTGGACACATCTAATTTTCAAATTTCAGACCTAGTTTGAAACTCCAGTTTCTTGCAAAAACAATTTTAAGAGCTGTGCTTACACAATTTCATTCATTTTTAGACACATATCACATTCTGTAGGTGTTCCAGTAAGGTTTTAAAGCCCTTCATAGCACTGAGTCTGCACTTTTAAGGGTTTTTAATGATCTCTTAATAGCCACCTATTGGGGATTCTGCTATTCTAATGCTTTTAGATCTTTCAGCAGCTTTCGATACAGTAGACCACAACATCCTGATCACTCGCCTGGAGCACTGTGTTGGTAATAAAGGTACTGCCCTGCAATGGTTCAGATCCTACTTGTCTGACAGATGTTTTTCTGTCAGCATTGGTCACTCTGCATCCTCCTCCGCGCCTCTCCCTTGTGGAGCCCCTTAGGGTTCTATTCTCGGGCCAATCCTCTTTTCCATTTATATGCTCCCCCTAGGGTCCATCCTAAAAAAGCATGGCATTTTATTCGACCTGTACGTTGATGACAATCAAATCTACCGGCCTTTGAAAAGGAAAGATGCAAACTCCTTAATGCCACTGTTGAAATCTCTCAAGAACATTAAAGCGTGGATGGCATTACATTTCTTAAGCTTTAATGAAAGCAAAACTGAGGTCCAGATATTTGAACCAGGTAGTGAACGTAATGCCATTCATATGGACCTGTGTTCCCTAGAACCATATATGAGGTATTCTGTTAAAAATGTAGGTGTGATAGTGGACAGTGATTTTAAATTGGACAAACAGATAAATTCTGTAATACAATCAAGCTTTTTTCAATTGAGGCTCTTCTCTAAGGTCAAGCCTTTATTATCGTTTAGTATACTTAAATACACCCCCGTACTGGCCTTCCTTCACTGGCTCCCTGTAAGTTTCAGAATTAATTTCAATATACTATTGTTTATGTACAAAGCACTTACTGGGCTAGCTCCAGCCTATCTCTCTGACCTATTGAAACCATATGTCCCCCCAAGGTCACTCAGGTCAGTTGACCAGTTGCTCCTTGTGGTCCCAAGAACAAGGTTGAAGAACAGGAGAGACGGCGCCTTTGCAGTAGTAGCCCCTAAACTCGTATGTACTAAGTACGTATTAAAGGAGTGGACTAGACAATTAATGTCAGCATTAGAAGACAACACTGCACTTTGGTCAAAAGCTGCAGAAAACCTTTCAGCTGAGAAGCAATTTCAGATGCGAGAACAGCTTATACATTTTCTGGGTTGTAAATTTAAATTAAAAGCTGAACAAAATGCAGTCATGGTCAGTAACATGCAGCTCCTCAGAGCTAATAGAGTCAAGATTAAGACCAAGTGTAAAAACAAGGTCCAAAGTAGGACCAGACACATGTTGGATAAAATTAAAAGACTCAGTGACATTAAGAAAATCAACAGCAAAGGTGCAAGAATTGTCATTGACAAGAATATTAAAATCACCAACCATAACCACTTTTTCTAACCCAATAATAGAGGACAAAAGATCACTGAATTCAGAAATAAAAGAACTGTTTAAACCAGGGGGCCGGTAAATTAAAACACAATAAATTGGATTTGAACTACCAACTTTGGTCACCTGTAGTTCAAATGTGGAAAATACCCCAATGATTACTATCGGACTTTGAAAGCGTTTTTTATACACCACTGCGAGCCCTCCACCCCGGCCCGAGATACTTGGACTACTGATAAAACGACTGGTGGACAAAGTTCAATTCCATTCCATAGAGTTCCGAATTCCATGTTTCTCTGCCAAGTCTGAGTCAGGAACAAGAAATCAATGCAAGTGGGTGATGGAACAAGTCACCAACAACTAATTATGTGCTCTGTGCTCTGACATTACGTTAACTCTCCACAGAGGGGAAGTGTTGCTCAGCAGAGACTCTACCACTCACTCCACAGCTTGATTTGCTGTGGCTGCTTGGACCGAAATGTCCGTGCAATAACACAATCTTAATGCTGACAACATATCCCAATTAGTATAGCACTGATTCTTGAAACTGGCAAAAACATGTCCCACTAAAAAAAGTGAAAGAATTAACGTTATAATCAGGGGGTCCTTTGCACATATGTAAGGTGTCAACACCGTCTCTTTTGTATAAAAAATATTTGGTTTGATTATGGCATAAATGTATACTTTTTAAGAAGAGGTCTGAACAGATAGGGAAACAAGATGGCTAATGTGAACAACTCATGCATATCATGTGAAAGAGTAGGTTATTGTCACCACTCTCAGACTGTACGTCACCACCCTCAGACTGTATGTCACCACCCTCAGACTGTACGTCACCACCCTCAGACTGTACATCACCACCGTCAGACTGTACGTCACCACCCTCAGACTGTACGTCACCACCCTCAGACTGTACATCACCACCCTCAGACTGTACATCACCACCCTCAGACTGTACGTCACCACCGTCTGACTGTACGTCACCACCCTCAGACTGTACATCACCACCGTCAGACTGTACGTCACCACCCTCAGACTGTACGTCACCACCCTCAGACTGTACATCACCACCCTCAGACTGTACGTCACCACCCTCAGACAGAAAACCTGACAGTGGTGACGTCTGACAGTGGTGACAAAAACTCTTTCACATGATATGCATGCTCAGGATTGTTATTTTTTGGACCCAATAGTTAAATAAAGTTGTTAAGCAAGAAGCCATTGACTTGAGTGGTATAAATTTTGGAATTGTATGTTGTAATGAGGCCACTGTCACCACCGTCAGTTCTAAAGTCACCACCGTCAGAAAGAGTTGTATTTGTTTTAAATGAATATGCTTAAAATATGTTTCTTCAGTGCTGTTGAGTTTTTAAAGTAATAGTCGCTTTTAATACAAAAATATGTTTGTTAAATAAAAAAAACATTGTTTTTCTATTTAGGCTTAAAGTAAACATTGTATGATGTTAGATCTATTAAAGGAGTACACGTAAAACAGTATACAAAATGAACAAAAGTGAATATTTAACATTTAACAGCATATACAGTGGGGCAAAAAAGTATTTAGTCAGCCACCAATTGTGCAAGTTCTCCCACTTAAAAAGATGAGAGAGGCCTGTAATTTTCATCATAGGTTCACTTCAACTATGAGAGACAAAATGAGAAAAAAAAATCAGGAAAATCACATTGTAGGATTTTTTATGAATTTATTTGCAAATTCCTCGGGAAAATAAGTATTTGGTCACCTACAAACAAGCAAGATTTCTGGCTCTCACAGACCTGTAACTTCTTCTTTAAGAGGCTCCTCTGTCCTCCACTTGTTACCTGTATTAATGGCACCTGTTTGAACTTGTTATCAGTATAAAAGACACCTGTCCACAACCTCAAACAGTCACACTCCAAACTCCACTATGGCCAAGACCAAAGAGCTGTCAAAGGACACCAGAAACAAAATTGTAGACCTGCACCAGGCTGGGAAGACTGAATCTGCAATAGGTAAGCAGCTTGGTGTGAAGAAATCAACTGTGGGAGAAATTATAAGAAAATGGAAGACATACAAGACCACTAATAATCTCCCTTGATCCGGGGCTCCACGCAAGATCTTACCCTGTGGAGTCAAAATGATCACAAGAACAGGGAGCAAAAATCCCAGAACCACACGGGGGGACCTAGTGAATGACCTGCAGAGAGCTGGGACCAAAGTAACAAAAGCTACCATCAGTAACACACTACGCCGCCAGGGACTCAAATCCTGCAGTGCCAGACGTGTCCCTCTGCTTAAGCCAGTACATGTCCAGGCCCGTCTGGAGTTTGCTAGAGAGCATTTGGATTGGGAGAATGTCATATGAATGAAATGATTGAATGAATGAATGAAACCAAAATAAAACTTTTTGGTAAAAAATCAACTCGTCGTGTTTGGAGGGGAAAGAATGCTAAGTTGCGTCCAAAGAACACCATACCTACTGTGAAGCATGGGGGTGGAAACATCATGCTTTGGGGCTGTTTTTCTGCAAAGGGACCAGGACGACAGATCTGTGTAAAGGGAAGAATGAATGGGGCCATGTATCGTGAGATTTTGAGTGAAAACCTCCTTCCATCAGTAAGGGCATTGAAGATGAAATGTGGCTGGGTCTTTCAGCATGACAATGATCCCAAACACACCGCCCGGGCAACGGAGTGGCTTCGTACAAAGCATTTCAAGGTCCTGCTGGGGCCTAGCCAGTCTCCAGATCTCAATCCCATAGAAAATCTTTGGAGGGAGTTGAAAGTCTGTGTTGCCCAGCGACAGCCCCAAAACATCACTGCTCTAGAGGAGATCTGCATGGAGGAATGGGCCAAAATACCAGCAACAGTGTGTGAAAACCTTGTGAAGACTTACAGAAAACGTTTGACCTCTGTCATTGCCAACAAAGGGTATATAACAAAGTATTGAGATGAACTTTTGTTATTGACCAAATACTTATTTTCCCGAGGAATTTGCAAATAAATTCATTAAAAATCCTACAATGTGATTTTCTGGATTTTTTTTCCTCATTTTGTCTCTCATAGTTGAAGTGTACCTATGATGAAAATTACAGGCCTCTCTCATCTTATTAAGTGGGAGAACTTGCACAATTGGTGGCTGACTAAATACTTTTTTGCTCCACTGTATGTGTACTAAGAATGCCATATAATGATTTAAAAACTCAAAATACGTATTAGACCAAATCAATAAAAAATAATTTGCTTTTTATTGTGTCTGACAGCGTTGACAAAAACAAAGTAATAACTGGAACAATTTCTATTTTATGAAAAAAATACAAAATGAGGAGGTTGCACCGATACATTGCTGAACAGCCAAGACTTTGGTCTATAATGATATACCTTCAGAGTTTGTAATTTAACTAACTTTTTATTTTCAAAATGAAAACCTGTTTAATCCAAATTCCCAAGAATCAGTGATAGTAGTATGTTTTGGTAAAACAGTTGGAAGTTGTTAAAACATCTGTAAAATGTGTTCTGATGCAGGAGAAATAAAAGGCATTAAACATTACATCATACAGCACCAAACTCAAACATTAAAGCTACACTACCAACTAAACAGGTCATTATACACAGTTATGGTATCTCAATGTTGTGTTCATAACTTGTTTCTGTTGCTTAGACAATATCAATGATTCCTTACAAAAGGTGACACAATACAGAACATTTTCTGTTAAGGCTATATACAATTCTGTCATACAAAGCTGCTCAGTTAGTAAACTTCTGAAAATGTTGAAAACTTCAAAAATGGTTAAAAAAGCAACAAACAAAAAAGCAGCTATGCGTAAATCCGTGCACACACTTTAGAAAACAGATCTGAAACATGTTTTGTCATTTCTTCGAGCTATGTAACGTAGCACAATAATTTGAACACAGCAATAGCGACAGACTCACTCCATTTCTTGATCCACGATAAATAGTTATTTTTCACAAGCCTAAAAAGCAGAAAAAAGCTGGTGTATGAGTAGTTACAGCCTCACGATAGCTTACACAGCCTATAAGTTGGTTTACAGAATTTACATTTTGAAAAAACAGACTACTAGTATACATGTGTAGGCATAACATAATCCTGTATAGAAGTTATTTGAACCACTTCTGTATCAGAAACTACCAGTTGTCTTGAAGTAAGGTTTGTCCAGGAAGTGATCAACATGCTGGGGGAGTCATTGGTGTTAGGCCATCAGCAGACCAGCCATTCAAGTGATGGCTCAGGGGCCCCATGAGGGCCCGGCTATTCAATTGTCTCCATGGAAATGAATGACCCTCAAAGTGCTAAGAGAGCTGGAAGGCAAAGTGACTGTGCCTGTCTGCAGAGTGCAGTTAATAGATAGTTGGAAGGAGATATCTATAAAGCGGACAATAATGTAAGGGAGGGGGGAGGGGAGGTCAAAGACAGAGTCTGGCCAATCCTTTAGGTTGTACATTACAGTACCACCGCCCCAACCTCCAGCACAGGGCTTGATCAGTATTCTGCAGCTCTCAGTAGGTGTAAACGGAGTTGTACTTTACAGTTGTTTGTAATTGGAGTGCGCCTGCTGACGGAGGATTTACTGCTGTGCCGATAGTGGATGATGGAAGATAGATCAGGGCTGGCAGAGCGCCAGCAGATTGTTATTGGGCCTGGCTGACAGAGTCGTTTATTATCCACTGACCGCTACCCAAAGATGGCTCCATGCCGGCGAGGAAATGTGAGTGAACAGTGATGAAGTGCACGCAAGAAGGATGTTAAAGTAGCTGCAGCAGGAAGATGCTGGGGGAATGAAGAGAAGCAAAAGGGTGTTTGCAGGTTGTCCATCAGCTATATGGTGATTTTTATGTTAACATTCAAACAAAGAAATGACAAAAGTTTCCCTTTCTAAAAAAGGAAAAGACAACATTTATTACGTTACTTTCATTGATGAAGTCTAGACAACAGGCCAATATTTTTGTTGGCCCAGTGTGTGTGTGCATGTGTGCTTTTTCTGTACTCATGTAACTAAGTCAGTGTGTCTGTGAGAAGTGTGAATGACTAGTCGGCTGTAATGAAAGGATTTGTTTTTTTTATATATCTATATCTGAAAGCATCGACTGTTTCTGTTGACACAGCTGATGAATTGATAGCGCACGGCAGCGGATACTATGTTTCATTTTTACACCATTAAAGCAATATACCCGCATGTGTCACTTATAATAAATATAAACTGTTGGAGTAAATAAGAAGATATCTTGGCCTTGAAAACATTTTAGAAAATGATTAAAGTATCATATTTAACCTAGTCTTGCATTGCCAGACCAATCTCCAAAGTGCTGGCTCAGCATTGGAGTATGGTCTGGCTACACCCTCCATTTATTCTGGGATAGAGGAAATAAACACTTTGGGTGGTGTGGTGACTTTGCAGAATAGATAGCGGAAATAGCGGCAGGGGAGGGATATCTGATGCGTCAGGCTTGTTTAGAAAAATGTAGCTCTCTGAGTTTATTTAATTTATGGTTTACAGGATCAAAGGCCTTTTTCAGGTCTAGGAACACTGCTCCTACAACTTTGTCATCATCTAATGTATTCTTAATACTTTCTGTAAAATAACATGTAGCCATTTCTGTTGAGTACCCAGGTCGGAAACCAAATTCTTTAGGGTGGAGTACCTGGTTTCTTTCAAGAAATGTTTAGTGAATGTTTTGAATGACATCTGTAGGTGACAGTGTGTAAAAAAGGAAGAAGGCTGAGGAGGATTTGAAGAGGGAGGTGACGGACACCTGGATGGGCGCTACGAAGAACACATCACAATGTGGGAAAACACTTCAAACACTCCTTAAAAAAAACAGCTGTGGTTATCTAAAAAGCAGTTTAAAAAGGACCCAGATGTTAAAAGAACCAGTGGACAGGACGGTCAACGGGAGTATACAGCTTTAAACATACAATATGTAATATTCTGCCACTAGGGGTCTCTCAATCAAAACTAAAGATGTAAACACGGACTGTTGATGATGTTGTGAAGTGACATTATGGGAGTTTTCACAACACCGTGGCCAGCCAGACTCGGACACCTGGTGTGATATGGTCTGTTTTCCCGACGGAACATAAAACTTTCTGTTACTGCGGTTAGCATCGGTATCACCCGGCGCTGGAGTTTGTGCTGGCTGGGTTTGGATTGCTGTAAGTTAATGATAGTGGCAGGCTGCTGGCTAACTGGATGTGTCGTGTCCCCGGGCCTGTTGTCCGCTCTCATCCCGACTGAAGTCCCTTAGCGGCAGGGAGTGAGGTAGAAAAAACAGGGTGGGATAGCTGGTTAAATTAGCAATAGATTTGTCTTCTATCTTTACACCTAACATTAATGCTAGCTGGTGAACGTAATCGTGGGTTAGCCCAGTGCTGTTAACTGTGGTCAAAACAATTATACCAAAAACAACATGATGAGCGTGTTGAACAATGTTGTAACCTTATAATATTCCCCACCAGCATTAGCATGAGCTACTTGTCAACGGGTCATCCAAAGTTAATTTGGGATCCTCAGCTTTTGTGGTTTAGACAGTTCTATCCCTGGAGCCACACAGCTAAAACATCTGAACATGCACAGCATTCTGTGTTTTCTTTCTGTTTGGTGGAACTTAGCCCACGCTGGGTGTTCAGTGGCAGGGCTGCCACTTATCTTGATTAGACAGGACTAGACAGGGGGGTGAAGGAGGGGGCACTCATCATTAGGATTGTAATAAGACCATCATCCAGCCACATGAGGCCGGTAAAGGAGCAGAAGGCCCAGGCTTAAGATGCTGGAAAGTGAAGTGCCCTGTGTGGCTGCTGATTAATGCTGGGGAGCAACACAAACATGCATGTTTGATTGTAGAGGTAGGGGAGAATATTGCATTCTTTAAGCCCTGTGCTGTTTATTTTTCTGTATTTGTATGAGTGGTTAGGACTATAACTGTATACACTGTGATGCTTACATAACCTTTGCATCTTTAAATAAGATCTGCTGCTGTGAGTCATTACTGCAGGTTTTCTCTGAAGTCCTGTGGGCCTGCATCCCCTGGTACTTTCTGCAAAGTTAGATAGTTTTTTGTTGCAGTCTGGAAATGTAAAATACACAGTGACAGCATCGACAGTTACTGCTGTCCAGTGAAGGGCTTCAGAGCGGACTGTGGCTCCACCAGAGCTGGTGTTGCCAACTCTTTTCCAATGAAAGTAGCAAACACCAGCTCCAAAAATTCGGCAAATGTTGCTGGAAGAAGTCATACACTCATTTGCATATCGGTGATGTCGCGCACTTGGCTTCATTTGCATGAAGCCAAGTGGTTGCAGTATGAGAGAAGACAAGATGCATGATTAACTTTGTATCACTAGAATGTAGATTGAGTCACAGTAGTTGACGTTATGTGATTGATATGTGAATTAAAATGATTTTTCCAAGCTTAAAGCTTAAATACGCAATAATTACGTATAGCTGGAGCAGGGAGGCAAATAGTCTAGCTTAGCATAAACACTGAGTGCAGGGGAAAACAGCTAGCCTCGCTGTCTTCTGAAATCATCAGTACAGAAATACATGTATCTGTTTTTAAAACTGTTCTCAAACACAGTTTGTGGTAACACAGCCTCTTGAAGTCATGTTGTCACAATAAGATTGCCAGGTTTGGTATTATTGTGTGTACAGATACAGATACCGCTACTAAAAGCTCACCGACATGTGTGGCATCGTTACACAGAAGTATTGTACGGATGGATGAATAGTTTCTTCTTTTAAAGCTACTTAAGTGGAAAAAGTGTTATTAGGGGCTAAACACTCAGAAAAAAGACACCAGTGCATCTGATGAAACTATCCTTTGTGTTATTTTAAATTTGTGCCTATACAGGATCTTTGAATCTGAATTAGATCCATTTGGTGATTGGAGCATGTGATTGGACTTAACGGTGAAAGCTTTTAAGCATTCACATATGAAATTCAAGTCAAGTTTACACTTGCTTCAAAGAATTGGCAGCACATTAACTTCCCCGGAAGCCTGCAGCAAGTCAGTTAATTGTAATATTATCATGTTTTTCTTTGTTCTTCTTTCAGATCAATTCCTAGCTCCTGGACAAAATATCCATGATGGAATTAAGTCATTGTAAAGATGTTATTCTAGATTAATAACCATCATATAACTCTATGAAAGTGTAATATTGTAGATGTTATTAGTTATTGCTTATTAGAACACAAATATGATGATTTACGCATTACAATCTATGAAACACATACACACACTTCCATGGACAAAATGAAATGAGCTTTTCCAACACTATCCATATGAAGCATTCATTAGAATGTGTGATGCACCACTTCCTCATCCAGACAGTGGAAATACCATTTGAGAAGTGCTGCGAGGCAAAGTGCAGCAGGATTTAAAGTCTGTCCTTTGACAGAATCCATCAGATCTGCTCTGTGACCAGCTTCCAGGAATAAGAGCTGTCAGTGAAAAGGAGGTTCTGACAGGAGGGTTGAAGGTCAGGGCTGCAGTAAAGTGAGTTATACTTTACTACTGCCTTTGACATGGAGTCAACTCCCCCAATCAGGAAGATACAGTGAGCCTCCAGCTTCAATCAGAGATGTGTGGGGAACAAAACACCTTGCAGAGGAAGGGATTTGCTTTGAACGTTGCGTGTGTCCCCTCATTTCTGGTTGCATATGTCTATAGTCCAGTATATACAGTATATAGTGTAGTTACACCACTCAGCACACTCTCAATTGGTATAGGAGTTGTGCAGTGTGCTAAATAAATAAATCAGTATTTGTAAGTGTGTAAGTATATGAGAAAGTTTTGGGGAGTGTGAAACAGACAAAAGATGTTCAGAGTTTCCTCAAAACTTTCCTCTTTCCCCTTTCTTATCTGCTGCTCTCTTTCACACAGGTTGTCCTCCTAACCCTGCTCTCTCACTCCGGTTCTCTTTCACACCGGTTGTTCTCCTAACCCTGCTCTCTCACTATGGTTCTCTTTCTGCAGCTTGTCCCCGCTGTGTTGAGCCAAACTTTGTTCCTTGTGCTGGTTTGGTCTGGTTCGCTGCATCCTCTCTAGAACTATTCATCACATGCTGCTTACTGTATGTCTGTCTGTGACAGTACTTTAACATGTGTACCTGGTCAATCACGCCGCATGATTCCCATCAATCCTTCATCTGGACATGTTCCTAGCTGAGAGCTAACAATGCACTTTTGCAGTCTCTGCACATATGTTACCTCCATCTGTTTAGCTAATAATCATTTATTACAACATGCAACAATTTGCACTCCAGGACAGATTTTTACTATGCATGGCAAAAATCTCTTATGTCATTCATGTGCAGTGTTAGGAGTAACACATTACAATATTACAGTAATGTATTCCTTTTTGCTGTAACGCAGTAATAAATTGCATTACTCATACAATTTTGGTAACATGTAATGGTATACCCGTTACAATCTCAATTACGCGAGTTAAAATGCATTTTAACCCGACATTTAGTGGTGTTTTTTTTTTGTTTGTTTTTTTTTAAGAATTCACAAACATCGCGAAACATTTCGGCAGAGAAAAAAAAGTCTGTGAGTGTTATTTCCTGTTGCTGGAATTCAATGATTGATATGACTGCAGAGACAGATATATTTGTGAGATGGACAATCTCCCATTCATTTCAGGAGTCTGCATTGAAGCGAGGTGCTGTCCTGTCTCTGTTCCCGTGGTCAGAGCCAGAACCAGAGACAGTAGACGTCTGTCTCGACAGGTAACGGTAGACTACCTCAGCGGACAGCCGTGTCAGATACAAACATGTCGGGAATTAATGTTTAGGCTTGTGCACTAATAGCATTAAATTTTATCAGCAGTGGAAAGTAGCCTTACAATACTATTGAGTATTTTTTTTATTTTCTCCTACTTTATACTTCTACTCCACTACAATTCAGTGTCAAGTAACGACCTACGTTTTACTTTATTCTAAAGCTTTAGTTAGCCTACTTTGCAGATTCAAACTAATAATACAAAATAGTATGAATAAATGATGATGTAGGCTATTAAAGTGGATAAAGATGAGACTTTAAGTCCTGTGGTGAAATTCACAAACCAAGTCATACCTCTGCAGTTATTTTGGTGAAAGTAACTCAAAAGAATGCAAAAGTATCGTAAAGCATTACATTTCAGAGACAGTAATAATGTAATATAACTAATTACTCTGAAATCCTAGTAACTAGTAATCTATAATGTATTATATTTTGGAAGTACCTTGCCCAACACTGTTCATGTGGCAGTGATTCTTAAGAACTGGAACTGGACTGGTTTGAAATTTGACTCTTTTTTAAACTTGTGAAAAGTCTGGTTATGGCTATCAAGTCAAGCTGTGGAAAACTTTTTCAGTCACTGTCACAGTTGGGTTATGCAGATAGGGATTGGACCTGAATGAACCAGGATACATTCAGTGATTTATTTTTTGAAAGCTCACAGTGATCAAGATTTCAAATGGTAGTAACCATTTCCACTGTATTCATGCCATCACTCGATCAATAACACAATAGAAACATGCTGTGTAGAGCTAAGGTTTAATGTAAATAAAGTTTTAAAAACAATAGTTTTCCTCACAGGTTATTACCAACATTGTGCAATGCAACAACATTTCTTTGCTAGAAGTTCAGATACAATAGTTTGGATTAAAGTTCCATTATCTATTCTAAGGAAGAACCCAAAAGCTCAGGGAAGCTACCCATATATATTCTTACCATTTCCTAGTATCAAAGTCCCACACAGCAATATTAATTGCTATTATACCTTCCATAATTAACTAGACTTTATTCATGAAGACACATGTTGAACCTTTGAGCCTTATTATAACATCTATCACTCCCACAGATCTCTACTGTGTGTTAGTCTAAGAAAGCTTTTTCAAAATGTAATGCTCAGTTAGATGACTTAGAAGTTGATGCAAAGTGAAACAGACGTTACATGAACACATTATTTTCCCCTCTTCCCAAAATACAACCACAGCCTGACTGGAGATATCAGGGCAATCAATCCATCACCGTCATCACACTCAATCACGCTCCCAACCGAGCCCTGGCAACCTTCACGGAAACCAGCGAGAGCAGCGGGGAGGCCACAGCAATGCTTATTAATAATTTCAACAGGGGGTCTCAATGATGACATTTTCATCTGGAAAATAACAGGAGAGGGGAGGTGTTCACGGGTCAATCTCTCCATTTGTGTAATTGTGTTCTCAGGAAATGGAAATGGCTGCCTCAGTGAGCCAGCATGACAAGTCCAACTCGCTTGCCTAACTCCAATGTTCATGCTAATATGAATACAAGTCCTCATTAAAGAGCCTCTTGACATCTGAGTTACCTCTTTGTGGCTGAAGATTTTCTGCTGTCTCAAAGTTGCCGTCACCCAAGACTGTCCTGGTATGACTCTCTGAGGTTAATTTAATGTTACCAAAACATGATATCAGGCAGTAGGCGAAATGAGGGGCTATGCCATTCCTGGTTAGTCAAATTAAAATTAAATGAGTATAAAAAGAGTAGTTCACGGGAGGGATGAAACGAACCGGGTCGTCCCCCCTGTTAAAAGTTAACTGATGGTAGTTCTCCTGCTTTCTCCAATGCTCTTGCACCGTAGGGATCAGTTTGGAGCTCCCAATGGATCAAATGACTGGGTATTAGAGGGGGTGCCAATCTTGACAAACCCACAACAAAATATCCCCCACCTCTGTGGTTCCTCTCAGCTGGAGGTTTTTAGCCTTTTTTAGCTCATTGTTTTGGTTTTCTGGCAAACTAATTCCACTCCAATTAACCTACGTTCCAGCACAGCAAGCAGCTGTAATCTATAGGTATTATTACAGACTAATACAATACCTTGCACTTTATTCCCTATCATGTACATTTTACAAATATAACCATACAGAACTATTCATACACAGTTATTGCTACAGAAAAAATGTTTGGAGAGTAGCATGAAGCAAAATCATGAATGTACAGCAATGACAAAGGTTCAATCCTACCTTTAGGCAAAGAGAAATTTGAGGTTCACTGTCACAACATTTAATGTTTGAGAAATATGTCTCAGGGCTACAAGGCATGAGCAAAAAGGAAAAGGAACATGTTCTACAGCTACTGGCCAAATATAATATAAAAACATTTCAAATAAAAGCCAGTATTCCAATCAAATCTTGTCTGACATACTGTGTATTGTCTAAGCTGTTTACAGGAATGACCACAGTTAATGTGACAGTAATCTCGTGATATTTGCTACTTCATGGCACAGCGATGAGTTAACTGCAACACCAGCACAGAACCAAATCATAATTTACTGTAATACAATAATTCACACCCAGAAAACAACAACAGTCTGCTGTTATAATGCTGAGGACAGTATCAAAGTTGTCTGGTCCTACCTCCACTTAAAAGACTTCAGTCCAAAAACCTAGTCATGATAAAACAGTTTCAGCTTTCATTTGACACAAAGCTCACTGTAAAAACATTTGTACTATAAAACTGTTCTAACCGCAATACTATTAGAGCCTATATAATGTTTTTGTTGGATTTTCTCCGTCTTTTAGTGTGTTGTATACTGTACAGTTGTTTGTGTATGGAACAGATGTATGTATGAAGTACAAAACACATTTCCCTCCAAATGGAACTTTGTCACCCTCAGACAGCCCTTTTTCTCAACTGTCTGAAACATCTCGCCCACATACCTGTTTGAAATTTCTCCAATAGTGATGTCACTGATGGAGAAAGCAGCCCAGTTTTACATCTGTGCTGCCCAAAGGTGCTGCCTGAGCACCACCCACCAACTGGCTTTTCAGGAAGGCGGGGCTAAGAGCTCAGACAGAGTGTTTTAGGTGGAGGAGCTGCAGCAATGGCAGTATGAGAAACATTAAAGCATGTAAACCTATTCTAGTAGACACCAAGAGGACAAATATGATGATGATGCTGAAAACAAGTATGAGAGGGGCTCTTTGATAGCATGTTTTACATCCTTACTTGATGTAAGGAGAGAACTCTAATGCTTTAATGTCCCAGTTTGGACCACAGCGCTCCTTTTAGAGACCCCATGTCCTCATGGATGCATTAAGATGAATAGTGGTGTCATCTGAATCCATAAAATGCTCCAATGCAAATAACCCTTCTTCCAGCTCAGCTGACTGCATGGCTCAGGAAGCAACAACAACAAAAGACATGAATGTCCACATCAGCAGTGACAGGCCTCAGTCAGCCATGTCTTCACTCATTTACAGTGTGCAGGGAAGCGTGGATATAAATGTAGGAAGCATATGTGGAGGAATGACACGTACAGTATAGTTGAACTTCCTCCCCTGAATCACTCCTTCACTTTCATATAAATTAAGCATTGATGATGTGTTCATAAACCTATCTTTGCAAACACATCTGCAGAAAGATATAAATTCAACAATAATTCAACAATAATTCATCAATAGAATACATGGCCCCCACAAGCTTGAGACGGAGCAATGTAATGTCACTCCTCCTATCTGACGATACGTTAATCAGTACCGATCCCAGCAATTACACTCTTCCAAATGGGAAGTAAGCTTTAAAAATGTCTACTGTCAGTGTAAAGTAACTTTATGCAGCAGTTACGTATTTACCATTAGTGTAAATATACTTAATAATGAGTGTACATATTACAAATACAGCTCAGGCCATTACTGCAGCCTGTGAGGAGACATGTGGCCAGTGTGTGTTCCGTCCACATAAAGATCAGTTCCCTTTAAAGGTGGGTGATAAAAAGACCCTGTCCAGTTGCATTGTGGGAAATGTAGATGATGATCCAGTGCTTTTGGAGTTTGTGGGGATTAAAAGTCAGGTTATATATTCTTTTTCTAACGATAATGGAAGTGCAGGACTAGATTGCTTTGAGTTAACATTTCAACTCTAGTGAACGTATCCTGATGTTTAAAATGGATATTAGAAATGGGTATAGAAAGGACTGTTTGGAGATACAGACCATCATATTGTGATATTCACTGAAATGCTAAAACACTATATTAAAACTGTAACAACAACTTGGTAGAGAAAGAAAAACAAAAATAAAACCCTCTCCATTGCTACTTTGAGTGATTCAACTTCAGTAAATTCAGTAAAAATAAAGCATAATAATAAATTCTAATTTACTCCAAAAAAACGTGAGTAAATCTAGTGTTGAAATAAATGCAGTTTACTGTATGTGTGCTATCAGTATGTATTTCTATCGACGTCATAGTGTAGAGAGTCTGCTGTCATAGTCTCCACCTGCAACAGAGTGACAAACTGCAAGTACACTATGGACACACACACACACACACACACATGCAATACAAACACACTGAAAAGGAACAAAAGCTAGTGTTGGCTCCACAGGATCAAATGTAATGCTGAAATGTTCTGAGACATGCACGGATACATCAGTCTGTTCGGCTACAGTTGACTTGAAAGACTAAGAAAATATAGAAAACCTCCGCTCTTCACACACACACGTTAAAATATGACATCCCCCGACAGTCAGGACTGCCACTGAGGACGACGCTGTGTGGACTGTGAAGGCCTTGAATTCTGATCTACAGTATGTTGCCTACAGTGAGTACAATTCTTAGTATCAAACAAAATATATAACCTGAGTTAATACAACAGTCCGTACGAAATACTAATACATATATTTTATTTGAAGTTTAAAAAAGCTGTGTTTAATAGACAACTCTCAATTTGAATAGGACTAATTAAAAGTCTAGATTTTCACACGTGAGCATGGATAGAGATGCTGGAAATCTATTCTCTAAGGCTCCAGTAAGCACTTGTTTATTTACATATAAGCTCTAATTTCCTCATCTGACAAAGAAAATACTCCCTTCCTTATCAGTCTCTATCTTAAAACAGCAGATAGATGGCTAAAGGCAAAGAAACTGAGAAAGAACGAGTTCCTTCTGTTCTCAGCTGTCACTCTTTGATCTAACATCCTCTCTGAACGAGGGTCTTCTGACACATCTAGGCTAGAATGATGAGTCACTCGCTTCTCGTCCTTTTTCTTGTCCCTCTCTTTCTCTTTTCTCTGAGAGATAGGCAGAAAGTGAAAATGGATAAGGGAATCTACAGGGCCACCCTATTGCTTCATAGGGGAACAAAAGACCCAACTGCCCTGCTGCTCCAGCTCTGCCACAGAGCTCGTCTAGGAGCCTCTCTGGACCCTTTGACCAGAGGCCCCGTCACCGTACAGGAGGCCCAGGCGTGAGATAACCGGCCGACAAGCCAACACAACGTGAATCAGGTCACAAAAGGTCGTCGTAGTCCAGCAGCTTGGAGTGCTGGCGGCTTTTCCACAGGCGGAACAGACGGAAGTCAAAGTACGTCTCGATCATCTCTTTGCCTGCAGCCAAAGGACGACACGGAGAAGACAGGATTATTAATGGAAATGTACAAGTGCATTTATATGTATCAGCACTGTTTGTGTAAGTGTGTGTTAGAGACAAAAATAGAAAATAAAATAAATTGAATGAAAATAAAATGATGGCTAAATGTATGATTAGAATATTGACCTGAACCATAAGCTTTATAAATCGAATGGAAGTAGCAGCAATGACGTCAGATTAGTTTGTGGACTGTTTGAAGCCTCCAGTTAACATTTTGGCCGTCACCATCTTGGTTTTTTGAAGCCAGAAGTGACCATATTCTTACAAGAATGTGTAGCTGGGGAGGATGACACGACCTACCCACATAGCCCACTGGGTGGTAACTACTACGTCACTTCCTGAATCCCTGTGGGTTGGGAACACGTTATCATGGTGCACATAATTTACTGGAAAAACTGAGCAACTTCTCCCATGGGTGCTGGTGACAAAATCACTCGTTGATTTCTCGCATGAAAAAGTCTCAGAAGTGAATTTAATAACGAAATAGTCCGACAACCAATGTATACCTTTGCAGTGTCTGAAATATGAGACCTGCTGTCTCGTCTCCAATGTCTTTCTATGTGGTTCGCTCAAACCAATCAGCGCGCAGCTCATCTAAATATTCATGAGCATACCATATTTGGAAGAAAAGCTCTTGTTCCAAATAGAGCCATATTCACAGGGTAGTTAAGGGCCTAATAAAATAGCATTCAGGCCCAACCAATGTCACATACCCTATTAGGAGACGTTAAGGAACTGTTAAGGAATTGTGAAATTGTGAAATACCCTATATAATCATTCTATCACCCCTTTAAGAGATGTAAATATAAACCATGATAAGATCTGGTGAATGAATGTTGATTAAAACAGTGGTTATTGGGCTAAAAATACCAATAATAGCAAAGCTGTATCCAGCTTCTCTGCTGCAGCCCGACTGGCAGAAAGAATTGTGCAGTGATCCCGAAAGATGCTTCTCATTGAAATACATTAGTTTAAAAAATGTGCTGACTATCACGAAAAAAACGGAAAAATCGTGTCCGGGTACACGAATCAAAATAGATTAAATTATGTGATTATTTCACGAACTGCTGTGAGACTGGGTTGGAATCATCTGTGCATCTGTCTGTGCTTACATTGAATATATTTATTTTGTACAGAGATCTAAATGAGACTACCTGTTTTAAATGACGGGTTACACAAATAAAATAGGGAATAATAATAATAATAATATTATTTTATAAAATAATATAAATAATAATAATATTTTAATAATAAAATAATTACCATTGCATGATGTCGGGAACATGAGTGATGAGTGATGCGTTGAGAGCTCAGCAGAATTCACACCTGTCTTGTATGTTCCCTAACGTGCTTCCTTCATAGCGGTGATTAATATTAATGTCCATATTAGCATTCAGTGAGTGTACAGGTGAGGCCCATAGCCACAATCAATACCAACACTGCTTTTTGTGTGTGTGCATGTCGTGGTGCATGCAATAAACCTATATGTGAAAAGAAAGCATGTGTTTGAGCAGGCAACTATTTGCAAATCCGTGTGTAGGATCTCACCCTCTGCAGACAGCTCTAGAGGGGACTTGAATTCGACTGAGGAGGGTCTCATCAGCTTCTTCAGAGTCTGAATCAGCTGTAGGGCAAGAGGCAGAGACAGAGAGGAAGAGTTACAGAGAGGAAAACTTCATTCCAAATGCTATCAGGCATTCTGACATGGAAACCAACCAAGTGGTGATGGTGCAGAGATCTGACTGCATGCAGAGAGCAGGAGGCCCTGCAGCACTTTGATTCTGTCCAAGCAGCACTGCAGCTGAGTCTTTGTGAAAGGTCATTGTGCCACCAACATGGCAATAGCTGACAATAACTGAAAGGCACTTTTGTTACTTTTGGTAATGATTTCTGTCTGTTTAGATGCATATCTGTCAGAATGGATCTACAGTGGGGTAAGGGCCTGTCAGAGCAGCGAGCTGATGAAGGAACACCTTACCTCACTGGACCTGCCTTTAAAAGTCCATATAGACCTTTGCCTTCTTAATTAGTGAGGTAATGCCACTTGCTAGAATGCTCTGGATGAACCAGCTACTGAGGACACTGATGGCTTAACACGCCTAGGGACAATAAAAGACGTTTGGTGCTACCCAAACAACAAACCCTGGGTTACCAGCGACCTGAAGGCCCTACTTTAAAGAAGAGGGCGTCCAATGTGTCCAAAGACAATTAAAACAAAGACTTGGAGAGCAAGGACTCGTACAGAAGGAAACTGGAGGAATACGTGCAGAGGATTAGGGCTAGGGATGTCTGGGACTACTAGAACACCTGAATATGTCTACATCTTTTTTATCTGGACTGATTCATCTTTTCCTTCCTCTGCACATCAGGTCTACCAGAACACCTCCACATATCAGGATTGCTTTTAAACTGGACTTTTATTTTACTTGATTGCTGTTTGATTATATTCTTATTATTAATCACTTGGTCTTTGCACACTAGTATTTTTGACTGTATCTGGACATTATTCATCTTCAACACCACATGCCTTCATCTTGAACCTTATGTACAACAAGACTGTCAGTCAATACCCCTACTTATCCATTCACTAGTTTTTCTGCTTATTCATTCTTATTTAGTTAGTTTGTAGTGTCATCTTAAGCTGTGTTCATGTACCTGTCATTTTAATGTATCTGTGTACAGGGAGAACAGCAAGGGACCCAGAACACAGCCCTGGGGTGTCAATCCTTCACCAGTCGTTATTTCTTATTTCAGGTATTTCATCACTACAGAGGTGAGGGCCACTGGGTGGTAGCCATCCAGGCCAGTTGCTCTCCTTCTCTTGGCCACAGAAATGATGTTGGATTTGTTGAAGCATGCGGGTATGACAGGACGAGCTAGTGACAGGCTGAATAGCATTGTGAACACCGACGCTAGTTGGTCAGCAGCACACAGCTTCAGGACCCGCTAACTGATATTGTCTGGTCCAGCTGTCTGTCTGTCTATCTATCATGCCTTGTCTTGCCCTAGCATCATATCATTGTTAGCATCCCAGAGCTGTTCCATTTCAGTGGTGATGTGTTTACTAAGGTGTAGTGTGCTGAACCTGTGTGGCTGTCATCAATCAAGACTTCACCACTTCACCATCACTAGCTCATGCTTGGTCTGGGATAATGATGGAGCTTCTTTAGTCTGCATTTGAAACTGAAGGCACATTTACAGCAATGTGTTTTACTGTGCACTGTCCCTGCTAAAAACTGTTAAATGAAATAAGAAATGTGGAAATGGCACACAGCATGTGTCTGAGATCCCAAATCACCAGCCTCACTGTGCACCGAGCACTTTTATTTGATATTTGTTCTTTGCAAAAGTGTTACGTAGCAAAAACCCAACTGTATCCTTCCATCAGCATGTGCGATATCTGGAAATCTTAACTCCTCCTCCTCCCTCTGGTTGCTCCTGTCTTTGGTTCTTTTATTTATTATTATTATTATTATTATTATTATTATTATAATTTAAGAAATGTTTTTTGTTGAAATTTTGTTATCTTGCAAGAAAAACTTTCAGCATTCAAGTATTTTTTCTTGAGAGAAACTTTGGGTATATTTCCGAAGATTTCAAGGCCCCTTCCCTTTAATATATCAACATATCCATCAGGTATCCATCAGAATTTGAAAATGGTTGTTTTTCCAGCCAGGGTATGGTCAGCTGGAAATCTGTCTGAACAAATAAAACATGAGCTGGCAGAATGCTCTGATTCCCAAAACTCAAAAGAATACATAATGTGGTTCCTGTGCCCATGGGTTATCCTCCTTAGCACAGCTGTAATGCAGCACCACATCACGACAGGATAAATGACCAATCCACTTTAAATCAGGTTGACACTGCAGACAGCTTTATTCTGTGGCAGATGTTAATTTTCTCTTCTTTCTTTTCAAATGTAAATGTATGTGTTGGCAGGGTAGGCAGGCTGATGGAGCTGTAGGGAGTGATGCAGGGTGGAGTGGAGCGAGCATCATCTGTAGCTAGCTCACGCAGCCTATTAATAGTGGCTCTCCAGCCGAGCCTGCAGGAGTGCAAACAGGCAGAAGCTGTCCCTGTCCAGTCCCTGTGGGACTTCTACACCACAACACAGGCTGTTGGAAATGTGCTACAGGCAGCATTTAATACTGTCCATTCTCACATAGTGGCCTTTACTTAGCTGCAGAGGGTATCAGCTGTATTTAAACTAGGCTTATATTAGAGACATGCCTTTATTTTACTCTGTTTTCATAAATTGTTCTATTGATTTATTATAAATATGAATTAGGGCTGAACGATTTGCAAAAATATCCTAATTGCGATTTGTTTAACCACTTTTGCGATTTAAATGTGATTATTTTTAAGCTCTTTATCTGCTGCATTATTTGACAACGATAAACAATAAATCATTGTATAGTATGACCAGCATAATATTAGATAGGTTAAACATAAACTGGGCTTTCCTGTCTGACAGGCCTGTATGTTATTATAGTATTGCAATTAGGTGATGCATGGATTTATATGAATGACATATTATTCAAAAACTACTTCAATCACAGCCACTGATTTGTTGATCGTCCAGTCTTGTAAACATGTAATAATTACCATGACAACATAAAGCACTGACAAATAAGCCTAGTGGAAACATTAATATTAAAGGCAGTACCAAATAACGTAAACTAAAGTGCAGATTAAACTCTGCCTGTGAACTTTACTGGACTTTAAATACTGTATGTATATGTGCGCAATGACTATGGCCCTGCCAGTCATAGTGATCCTACGACGTGACCACGTCAGTTGTAGAAGCAAAAAAAACTTGCAAAAATCTAATTTTAACACATCAGCCCTAATATTAATCTAATTATATATCACTAAAATACTAACATACCACATGTAACATCATTATCAGGCTCATCAGACCCTCAGATATCATCCTCTGGTGGTTTTTCTCTGTAAGTGTCTGACCGCCCTCACAGCTTCACACTGCATTAAACACTTCATTTCAAGCATGAGGTGAACACAAACATACAGTATGCATCTAATGGCCTTTTACCCACAGTATCCCTGAAATATTAATACGGGACTATACTGTAATTCACTTAAGATTTCAGAGGTTTTCGTGAAGTGGGCAGAAGAAGCTCTAGAAGTGTTTTCTCAGAACAAAGGTTGGAACAGCAGTAAGCCATCTTAAGAAGCAGTAGTACAGTGGTTCCTGCATCAATATTTCAGTGTGTGGGCATGTTCCTGTGCATATGCTGTATGTGTGTGTGTGTGTGTGTGTGTGTGTGTGTGTGTGTGTGTGTGTGTGTGTGTGGGGGGGTGCCTGCATATAGTGAGTGTGTATCAGTCTCTGTGGAGGCTGAAGGGTCGTGGCAGGAGGAGCTGTGTGTGTAAATGTGTGAGCGTGTAACTGCAGCAGGGCTGAGTGGGTGTAACTTCATTAAAGGGGTGTCAGGAGTTTTTTTGCTGTCTTTCCAAAGTGCTGCGTGTGTCCTCCCCTGCCTGTGCATGACAGCAGGATCAGAGCTGAAGATAATGCATATACTCGTCCCTATGATTTATAAAAAAATCACTTCCTTGTACAAAAACTGCTCCCTCCTTTATAATTGCACCGTGCATATGCTAAAATGCTCTGGCGCCTCATTAGAGAGACAGAGAATGTGTGTACCTATTAGAGATTATGAGTAAGCATGCTGCATGTAGACCTTTAATGTGAACGTGTGCCCTAACTAGTGGAGTCTTATTTGTTGTTGCTGCTTGTCATGACACCAAAGAGAAGTACCTTTTCTCCGTTAGCACTGCCCAACACATAGCAGCCCATGATGTGGATGAGGTTGGGGTTGGGGTTGAGCCTACTCATCAGCCTGCTGAGCCGCCGCCAGAACCTGCAGATGTTAACACAAGCAACAAGACATGGCTGAGAGGTTACAGTCCAAACCGCATAATAGTCACAATTCTGAACACAATGTGGAGGCACTTTATGGTTAGAGATTTCCATCACATGCTTTATACCAGCTGCACTCATTCAAATGTAAAAGGTAAACCTGAAAGGGTGAACAAAGGAACCATCTATCTTATTCTTTCTTTTAAACTGCAGAAGTTTTGGTTACACTTTACTTGAAGGTATCTACATAAGAGTGTCATGAACGTGTCATAAACATTATAAACAAATAGTTATGTCATAAACGTTTATGACATAACTCTTCTTTTAGTAAGTGTCATTCGGTTTTTGTCATGACAAGTTATGGTTAGGGTTAGAGGTTAGGTTTGGGTTAAGGTGCTGCGAGGGGCATGGGCACAAGGGCACCACTGGTATGAATAAAACACTTAAAGAACTCCTTAAAAAAACGGGTTCGGTTATATAAAAGCTGTTTAAAAGATGGCCAGATAGTAAAAGCAGGTAAAAAGAACCACTAGACAGGGTTAGGGTTAGGGTTAGGGGAGGCAGCAGGAGATTTAAAACTTCAAATAAAAGGTCACCTCCACAACTACCCTGGTGTCTATCCTAGAGAATTTACAAAATGAATACATAAAATAAAATAAAAAATAAAAAAATAAAAAATAATATATATATATATACACATAGTTATGTAAATAAATAGCCCGGTATCACAATACAAAATAAATTCTAGCCCAAATTTAAACCATCTTATTCAAACTCAAAAATTAAATTAAAATATTTCAAAGGTCATCAATACTGTCTGAATTACTTGCCCTTGAGGTTAAAAAAATATATACACATACCATTAAAAATTAGTAATAAGTGCTGTGTTAAAAGTGCTTTAAAAGGTAATAAGTGCCACACAATAAATAACCATAAATAATTTAAAATACATCATAGAATAAAACCACACTGTTAGTAAGAATGCATAAAACCAATGGCATGTGTATCATCATGTTAAAGCTTTGAAACAAGTAATTCAATTTGTAATAATAATAATAATAATAATAATAATAATAATAATAATAATAAATATTAGCAATAAAAACAGAAGCACAATTAAATTATTAAAATATAGGTAAGGCAGAATAAAGTTATAAAGGACAACCAAGGCATATTTAAAATATTTATTAAAAAAACATAAAACCATTAAAATATTAGGTAGGACCTCCTCTGCAGGGAGAAATTAACCCCCGAAAGGAAAGAATAATAAAATCTAGGAAGCATTAGGGTTAGAGTTAGGGTTAGGGTTCATGTGTCATGACAGTGTCATGTGTTCATGACAGTGTCATGTAACTCTTATGTAGATACCTTCAAGTAAAGTGTTACCGAAGTTTCTAATGGAGCGCAGTTGACAAGAAAGTATCTATAAGTCGCTGCATGTCCAGAAAAATTTCTAAACACACACTACAGTATACTGAACATACTGATTAACATGACCTCCTCACGTCCTTTCTGTCACTATTTATGTATGAACATTTAAACAGGATAATGCCTGCTCTTTGCCCTGTATCATGATGATGGGTGATAGATGTGCTACTATGACCTACTGGATCATGTCTTCTTCCTTCTCCACTTTTGCAAAGGTGGCCACTTTATTCTTCAGCAGGTACAGATGGCCTGGGCCTCCCTGGGGAAAGGGGTAGCTGTTACTTTCTCTCTATATATATGTATGTGTATATATATATATATATATATATATATATATATATATATATATATATATATATATATATATATATATATATATACACACACACACACACACACACTACCAGTCAAAAGTTAGGGGTCACTTAGAAATTTCCATTCCACTCCATTATAGACACAATACCAGATGATCTGAGTGGGTGGCTGATCTTTAATGCAATATCTACATTGCCCATTATCAGCAACCATTCATCCAATGTTCCAAAGGCACATTCTGTTTACTCATCTGATATCATTTTAAAAGGCTCACTGAGAAAACATTGGAGAACCCTTTTGCAATTATGTAAGCACATAATGTAATCTGAAAACTGCTGCCCTGATTAAAAAAACAATGCAACTGATCTCAGCTGGTATTCTGTCTATAATGGAGTGGAATGGAAATTTCTGTGTGACCCCAAACTTTTGACCGGTAGTGTGTGTGTGTATATATATCATCTAGGCAGCAGGAGATGTGTTCCATGTGTTTCATGTGGGTGAAAGCTGCTCCACCTACACTCTCCCTGAGTGACAGAGTTCTCTGATGGACAGGAAGCTTTACTCGTTGAGCTGCGTGTTTTACTGGTGAGAGCTTGGTAAAATAAAAGGCTGCAGACAGATGGAGAGCTGTTGGACTAGTAGGTAATATTAGCTGGCTTACTATATTTCGTGTTATTGCAGTTGCTTGATGTTTTGGCTGTGTCATAACAACTGCACACGTACAGCTGTCCATATTTACCACAGCGGTGTAGAAGTGTAGGGGGCTATAAATCACAAAAAATAACAATGTGACACAGTGATGCTTTGCAGTGAGGCTCAAACTAAGGGATTTTTTATTTAAACTGCCAAAAGCAAATATTTGTCCCAAAATATAACATATGATATAACATATGATTTTTTGAGAGGCAAAAAAACATATTGATATCATTAGCAGCTGATATCGGTTTATCCTTCAATCCATAACTGTTAGCAAGCCAACACTAACGTCACAATATGTCCCTGTGTCTCTTGTCACTCACCTGGCAGAAAATGAGCATGTTCCAGATCTTACAGCCTTTCCTGTAGCCAATCAGCTTCTTCTCTATCTCCTCTGGGACAAGGCAACACACACACACACACACACACACACACACACACACACACACACACACACACACACACACACACACACACACACACACACACACACACACACACAGAGAGAGAGAGGTGTCACTTTTCCCACTCAGACGTAATGGTGAGAAACATTAATTGGCTGTCCCTAGACACACACACACACACACACACACACACACACACACACACACACACACACACACACACACGCACACACACACACACACACAAAGTACAAATTACAAAACTATGAGTCATCTCTGCTCTCCAGCAAGCTGAAACTTATCCCACCCTCATCTTTTCCTCATTTACACTGGAAGAGTAACTTTTCTACTTGAGAGCTTGAGAACATTTGAAAACCCACACATGTCACACTCACCGAGGATGTCATCAAACGTGGCATGTTCATGGTCCTTTGAATGGAAGATTAAAGTTAGAAGATTAGCGTTGAACAGAACAGAAATGTAATGATTTTCTACACCGAACGTTAGCTCATCTACTGCCATCACTGTAATGGAGTCAAAGTTGGATATATCTATACGTATATATTCTAAGAGTTGTGATTTAACTCGTACTCACAATAACAATCCATTAGATTTTTGAAGAGCGTTTTCAACAACAGCAAAATACATTTAAATTCCTCAAACATCAACATTACATCTCAGCGGTTCCCAACCCCTGGGGGGGTCACAACGTAAAAATCAGGTTCATACGGTGATTAATAGGACAGGAAAGCTGAGAAAAACCTCTATGCAACACAATTGTATATCTATTTCTTCAGACATTCCTCTAATCTGTTTTTCTTGTGGATTACTGGATGATTTGAGATTTCTAGGGGTCTGAAAACAATTCTAATGTAATGGGAAAGAAACCCTGAACTACCAAGTGTAAGTAAAGAAGTGAGACACAGCATTAGAGTCTAAAGCAAAGTCAGTTTGTCTTGTGTTGGACCCCTTCACCAAGATGATGACTAATGGGGATCCTTTATAAACACCAAAGCCATGCTAGTGCATTGTGTGACAATGCTAACATGCTGATGTGTAACGTACAATGTTTACCATGTTCTTGATCTTATTTTAGTATATTTACATACTATAGTTTGCTAATTTATTCTAACAAAGTACAGCTGAGGTCTGTAATTCTGCAGGTGTCTGGTCTCAAACTAGAGACAGAGGATCACCAAAGTCAATACAACTCATCCTGAGGTAAACGTGAATGTCTGTTCCAAATTCCATGGCAATCTATCCAATAGTTGTTAAAAATTATATTATAATTATGGCATTAAAATTAACTTTCCAGGAATCATGACTGCCTGAAGAAAATGTTGTGCCAATCCATCTAGTAAAGCAAGGCAGCTTTATTTGTATGGCCCATTTCTGGAACAAGGCAATTCAAAGTGCTCTACATAAACATCAAAGAACAGTTAAAAACATCCTTTATAAAGAAAATAGAAAAAGCTAAATTAGAATAAGACAAGTATGAAATAAAAAGACAGGTATGATTTTGACATATCTCTATAGATAAGTAAAAACTTTGACCTGCTGGTGGTGCTACAGGAAATCACCCAAACAGCAACTAGGTCTGAAAATTGAAGCCAAAGCTGAAGCTCCTTAAAGCTGCATTCTCTCTAACTGCCAGCAGGGGGAGACTCCTCCGGCTATGAGAAAATGAGCCTATTTCTCTCTTGATTTATTACCTCAGTAAAAATTTTCATAATTAGTTAATGGTCTCAATCACTAGTTTAAGGGTTTCTTCTATACAGCATGATGTTCATTTAGTAGATGATGGTCCCATTTATTTTAAAATAGAGGATAAAGCAGGGGATGCTATAGGACCTGTCAGTCAGGACCGAGGCTTAGCAATGCTTATCCATTGAAACCATTGAGACACTGGTTAAGCTATGTCATCCTCCCCAGCTCCACCCTCTTGTCCATGTATGGTCTGTACTGGTTCCATAACACCGAAATAGTGACAACCAAAATGCATCCTCCTGGCTTCAGAATGGCAATCCACAAACCAATGGTCACTGATGCTACGTCCATTATTTTTTACAGTGTATAGGATCACCAAAGTCAGAATTCTGGGACCATGGGGACCATGAATGTCTCTACCAAATTTGATGGCAATCTATTTAATCGTTGCTAAGACATTTCTGTCTGGACCAAAAGTGATGGACCAATCAACTGACAGTCCACGAGACTAACATTGCCATCTTTAGCGTGGCTAGAAAAGTTGCGAACCACTGCTCTCTAATACATTTTTTTTTTAATTGTAATTTAGTTTAATGTTTTATTTTGTAGTGTCTGTTTAGCCTGTGTCATGTATTCTTTTACTTCCTGCTTTGTGTGATTTCCCGCCTTTGTGATTGTCTGCTCTGCCCTGATGTGTCTCACCTGTTGATCATCCCTCGTTACTAACCTTGTAGTCTTGCTTTGCCAGACCCTCCTCCAAAGCACGCTGGAGGAGGGTCTGGCTAGTCCACACAGCATTCTGTGATGGGAGAAAAACATGCTCTAGTGTATTAGCATTTCTCAAAACCAATCACAATCGTCTTGGGCGGTGCTAAGCACCGGTGAAAAGCCACGGTGCCTCTGCTAAATAGATGGAGATGGCCATCCGGCCCAAATGAGTGAAATCCGACGGATTTTCCGGCGGCAACGGAGCAATCCCGGAAGTGGAATGTCAAGGATATAGACTACTACCCTCGTTACCTCATGTTTTTAACCCTAACCCTAACCCTTTCTTTGTCTGATGTCAGACTGTGCAGTTTATTACTTGTGGGTTTTTGCTCTTCTCAGTTTTCAGAGTTTTCAGTGTATTGATTTATTTTGGGATCTCTGTTTTTTTTACCTGCCTGCTTCAGAACACCTTTCGTTTGTAAGCTGTTTAAATTTATTAAACCTTTACAATCTTCCTGCAGCCTCCTCGTCTCCAATCTGGAACCAAGCCTGCTATTACACATCCCTGACATACTCTTTAATATAATGTTACAGCTGTTAAATGGATTACCATGAAATATTGTACATACATCCATGGCCTCAGATGATGAATCCCAATAATGTTGGTGATAACCTGAATTCATATAGCAGAACCAACAGATCAAAATATCCATTTGTCCAACACAGTGCATGATAGAATACCCCTTTAATGGATCAAATTTCCAACAGCCTCAGCTCTACTTCCCAGCAGAAGTTGACAAACTACAGTATAGGCTAATGAAAGTGTAATCAAATGTGACAATATAGAGCTACGCCTGGCAGGCTGTAGGTGACAACCTTCTCTCTGCACCACATTGAGGCCTAGCTCATGGTAAGGACGTAAGGCTAGCATGTTGTATCTTTGCAACCACTGAAGGACTTATTAAATGCATACAGCACAAATGCCTTAATCCTAAATATAGTGGTGTTTAGCTGTTGATGGCTGTTACTCACATAAAGAATGGGGATGATGGAAGGGTCGTGCCTACGAATGATGTTAGGAACATATTCAGCCTTTGGGACCTTGGAGGATATCAGCTGTGGAAAACAGGAAGAAACCTCAATACCCCTGGCTGCATGACGGATATATTATGTTGAACTTCAAAGTCAAATTGTAAGTTGATTGCCAAGATTCTCACCATGATTTTAGGTGGGATAAAGTCCTCTCCTTCACAGGCCACTCTCTCCATCTCCCTCTCCTCCTCCCAGTCGGCATCCTCGTCCAGCCCTTCATCTAGTGTCCCTGAGGAGGTCTGAAGCTCGCCACCTGGCACACACACACACACACACACACACACACACACACACACACACACACACACACACACATAGGAACAAAGGGTGAGATGAAAGGATAACATATAAACAGGATTAGAGAGGGGGTGCTCCATTTAAAAGTGTTGCACCTGTTATTTCATCTTTCCAACACAGAGGGGAGGAACTGACGGAGGGGTTAAAATGAGACAGCAGACCAGACAAAACAACACAATAACACTCTCTTTATGCATCCAGCCAGACACAGAGAGTGACAATGTGTGTTATAGGAAAATACATCTAAAGGCATGTGCTTATGTGTTTGTGTATCTGTATAAAAGCCTGCATGTGCACTAGAGTATCGTATTAAATATATTGTATTGTAAAGTATGATGTTGGTAGTGTGTAGGTGATTGAGAGAGCATTGACTCACTGTCTCTGGAGTCATGCAGTGAGTCAGGCTTGACAGGGGTAGGGTCACTCCACGAGCGGCTGAAACTCTTGGCCCGGCGGTCGGCAAAGGCTGATGGAGTTAGAGGGGGAAAAAGTCACTCTCTCTCTCTCTCTCTCACACACACACACACACACACACACACACACACACACGCACACACACACACTCCAAATGGTTCATCCAGCCCAGAAACCAAAGGTTTCGCCTGTTCCGCCTGTTCTGACCCAGTGGGTGTGAAGAACAGTGCCTGTTAGTTAACTGGCCTTGGTGCTTTATGTTTACAACTATGTGGTAATTCAATAATAGCTTTTTGATTTTCATTGAAATATTATTGTGTTACAGTAAAATGACAATTTTAACAATGCTGGGTGTGTCAGTGCATCGTGACATCACTGCTGGGTGTGTCAGTGCATTGTGACATCACTGCTGGGTGTGTCAGTGCATCATGACATCACAACATCTTGTCTGAGCAACAGTCCAAATATATTTGATTAACTGTCACATAAGACAAAGAAAAGCACATTCTCACAATTACCAATGTGGAACCAGCAGCTGTTTATGCATTGAAAATTACTTGAGTGACTAATCAATTAGAAAATAAAAAAAATAAAAACTTTTTTGACGGAATCGACAGAAAATTAATTTTGCCTTTATTAATTATGGTATGATATACATATATCAATATATCAAGATCATTAATGTCACCAAGCCCCATTCAAGGGCTAGACTTACTTAATGTTCCCTTAGAAGATAACTAGTTAGGCTTACTGTGTTTTGCCAGGCATTATAGAGTTGAAGGAAACAAATACATTTCCTTGCTGAATCATTTTCTAAGTTTCCTAACTCCCTCCCTTACCCAGTCATTTGGTTGTTAACATATTCTACCCGTTACCCAAATAAGACAAAATCTTTGTTTTGCATAGAAAGGGACTGTCAGACAACGGGATTTGTGAAGTTTCAAAAATGGTGAAATAGAATGACAAGGATTGCTCCATAAGTTTGATTTAAATCAAAGGTGTCAAAGATACAGCAAACAAACCAATGTATAAAGTGCTTAGTTTTCCGGCACTCAATTTATCACTGTTATATACAATTGGCCTTCGAAGGTTCAGTGCACAATTATAATATGATAAAAAGGACACCATTTTTTCCTGAAGCGAATGTAAGTCCCAGTAACAGACACACAGCAGTTCAGTAGGCTGACAGTAGACATAAGGTTTTGATGGCATGTCAAATTCATAAACACACTCTAACACCATATTCCTATAACCATGTACACTACTGTTGCTCCATGCATAAAGCACAAACAAATTCTGATGAACATCAATTCCCATGTTATGTTACAGACTGTAGAACATGAATGCATGACAATGTACTGACATCAGCATGCTTACATACTGTACATGCTGCAGATCCTGTGAAAGACTTACTCTGGACCTTCATCCTGCGGCTGCCCACAATCCTAAGGTGTGTGCGGAAATTTCTACCATTTTAGGGAAGAGAAGGAGACAGAGACATTAAAAAAAGGAACAGAGCCAGAGAATGACAGAATGTGTCCAACCTACAGACACAGATGGGTAGATAAGTCAAAAGTCAAGCCAGAGCTGTGACAAGAAGATCGGTAACTAAATCAGATCTGAGCCTCCAGTAGGTATCTGTCTTGTGCACATGCTAATGTGTTAGCATACATTATGCTATATTGTAATGGCAAAAATTACCTTTAAACATGATTTGAATTATATTCTTCTACATTTTGTGTTTGACCTAGAAGATTCCTATGTGGAATAGCTGAATTCGTAAACCTTGGAGACACTTGAAGCTATTTTATCTTTTAGCCTTCTGTTGTAGTGTTAGCAGATAAGGTTTAAAGTGGTAACCATAAACAAAGTCTGGGAACGTAATGCGTACGCTGAACAGATAAGGTACATTCATTTCTCCCTGGATTATTTTGTTTCACTTTCCTATTTTCCAAAACCTACACCTGCTGCAAACAAGAACACCACAATATTTAAAAGCATACATTTATTCTGCAATACCTAATCATCTGGCTGAAAAAATATTTAATCTGCTGCACAATTAAAAAGATGTGTAACCTTTTTAAAAGTTGCAACTCTATTTCCTAAAACAATGTTAGCTGGAAATGACATACAGTACATTCTTACTTAATTACTATATTGTAAACCAAAATTAAAGTTTTAAAAAATGAGTTATATTTGTCTACATGGATTTAACTTTCTATGTTTTCTACAGAAAGTAATAGAAGGAAAAATATATAACACCATGTTCATCTTTCAATCTGTCAATGTCTACATACTGTGTGCTAACATGTTAGCATTCAAAGAGGACACAGCTATATATACATGGGGCCAGTGTAGTACTTTACATTAGGAGTGTTTGAAGTTATTCAGACATGTCATATCAAACTTGTTGAAAAAACCCTGCAAAAGAAGAATTCTGTCTTTGACTCATTTAAAGAACTATTGAAGAGATGTTGCATCATTACTGGGAATCTCAGACTGAATTCTTGTCTTTAGTTGAGTCTCTTCCTTCTCCATCTTTACATTCTCTCGTTGCTCATTTGCTGCCTGCCTGGCATTACTTTCACACAGGGGAATGTCCCTTAGTACAAACAACGCCTGGGTTTTAGTAGGCATTGCATGATTCATTCGTACCACTGGAGAAAAAGAGTGGGACAGAGAGAGATTAAGAAAAGAGAATCAGGAGACAGCCCTAAGTGGAACAATGTGTGGTCTAAAACATAGCTTTTTATTATTCATCAGCCTGTCTGACTCTGATGGTTCAGTGTAGTGCAAGAGGGCTTCACACTCACTTTTATTTTGGTGACTTATCCCTGAATAGCTATCTGCCACTTCTCATACATATCCATACGCATACTGCATGTCTTTTTATTGATAGTTTTGTACTTGCACCATCATTTATAATGTATATGTGCACTCTTTCCTTTGTACTGCAACTGCTGCACAACAAAAAATAAAGTTCTATCTTATGTTATCTTTTCCTCGTTAAGTGGAACTATAGTATGAATCCGAGAGCTTACTGAAAGTACACTCTGCATCAGCTGGAGTATTGCAAAAATGACGATGCTACAATGGAGACTTGATTAAAGGACACTTTACTCATAATTGGCAGCACTAATCAGCCTGTGGGAACAGCTGGAAGAACCTTCAGCCCAGTGATGTCATCAGGGGTCATCGCAGCTTGGACTTAAGAGTCTACAGATTTGTAATGGAAAGTCTGCGATACAAACTGGGGCATGGAGTTTACCAGACAGGGAGGTTCTATCTATCCCTGAATATCCAAAGTGAGAGCTGTGTCTGGGTTCTTGGCAGTAAGTCAGACTCATTCCAGGTGGGGTTGGCCTCTGTCAGGGCTCCCTTTGTCACCAATCCTGTTTGTGATATTCATGGACAGGATATTGAGGCTTAGTGGTGATTCAGTGGGCTGGGGATCTCATCGCTGCTTTTTGCAGATGATGTAGTCCTGATGGCATCGTTGGTCCGTGACCTTCAGCACTCACTGGATCAGTTCACAGCCGAGTGTGAAGCGGCTGAGATGAGGATCAGCACCTTTAAATCTGAAAACCGATGGAGTGCCTACTCCGAGTAGGGAACGAGTCCTTACCCCAAGTGAAGGAGTTCAAGTACCTTGGGGTTTTGTTCGCAAGTGAGAAGACGATGGAGCGTTAGATTGGCTGGAGAATCGGAGCAGCGGGGGTGTTATTACACTCACTTTATCGCACTGTTGTGACTAAAAGAGAGCTGAGCTGGAAGGCAAAGCTCTCAACCTACTGTTCAATGTTTGTTCCTACCCTCACCTATGGTCATGAAGGCTGGTAATGGGTTTCCTCTGGAGGGTGGCTGGTGTCTCCCTTAGCAATAGGGTGAGAAGCTCAGTCATCTGTGAGCAGTCAAAACCGTACATTGATGATAGCTGGTTACATGAACCGACTTGAGTCATGACCTGTCAACTGCAACATGAATAGTTACACTACATTCTAACCAGTCACAAGTGACTAGCTGTCTCTGGCTATCTTCAAGAGATTCTAACAATCACATATACTAGATAAAGCGACTGAAACAAGACTGCATACATATCTGCACTCTGTATTTGTTGATGAGCATAATCGCAGGTCATGAGAGGTGAAACCACGGGGGTCCGTCTATCCCTGTCAGACTGCCATGTAGTCACGTAGCTAACTGTCAGCAAATATCACGAGTCACACACCAAGACCAAGAACTGTTCTTAAACTGATATTAAACTATTAAACTGAATGTTGCTGCTCTTTTAGTTGAAACATCTGGTACTGACAGCGGACAGCTGTGTGGGATAACCTGTATCTTTCAATTCAAACGGTGATAGTGTTGAAAGTGGAGGATTTTTTGGGTTTTTGTTTTGCAACAACTGAAATAGTACGCCATTTAAATGATCTTTTAGTCTTGCTTCATTTTGCTGGGAATTTAGCTACCTTCAATGGATTACCGGTAGTTAATGTACAGACATTTTTCTATTTTTTATGAAGATGATATTGGACCCAAGTAAACCTGAGCTGTTGAGTTTAAAGGATAATGGAGCTCTGTGGTGATGTAAAACACATCTGTGTTAAAAAGTGATGAGGTCCGTGACAACTGACATGGCTGGTCCACGACCCCACAGCTCATTATTTTTAATATGACACCTGTAGTCAGTTATAGCTAGCTTTTCCCACAGTCACTGTTGTTTGTGCCATTACATAACACCGAAGAGCGTCACTGTCAAACTAAAGGCCTTTGTCTCAATAATAGAAACCTAATATCAACCTGATATATTAGTGTAACACAAACCGAACAGCAGCAAGGTTCATCTGTGTCACAGTGAAATGCAAAGCACACACACTCCCACCTGCATTTATTTTTTCTAATCTCAAGCTATTTTATATCCAGAGTGCAGTTTGAGGCATGCCAGGGTTAAAGAAGAGCCTAAAATAGAGGGATGACTCAGAGGAGAGGGGATCCATGAGTCAGCCAGTGTAGTATTTTCATACTGAGTGACAACAGCCAACACCTGCGCATCAACACTACCCAGTCAAATTCATGTCAGTGTCTGCGCATGAATACTTGTGTGTGTGCAGCTATCTCACCAAACCCTTTCATTGTAGCTAGGACCTTTCAAATGCTTTGGAAAAAAAATGATTGCTTATTGAAACATGCATAATTCGATTTGTGAAAGTAACTGAGATGTACCTTTCTAATAAAAGCACATGCAGCCCTGTACACACACACACACACACACACACACACGCACACACACACGCACACACACACACACACACACACACACACACACACACACACACACACACACACACACACACACACACACACACACACACACACACACATACACACACACACACATACATACACACACACACACACACACACATACACACACATACACACACACACACACACACACACACACACACACACACACACACACACACACACACACACACACACACACACACACACACACACACACACACATACACACGGATTGGCCCTATAACAGCAGTCAAGGACCGGAGTGTGTAAAAGCATGGTAACTGGTCACCAAAATGTCGCTGCAGTGGTACAGGCTATCATTAGGCTATGTAGGCAAAGATAAATGCACAATGTGTTACATTTGTGTGTGTTTGTGTCAAGAGTTAGTGTACCAAACTGCTGCATGAATGGAGTGAGAGGATCTAGATTAGTGAGTCATGTTTTCAGTGATAGGATTGACAGAAGACATGACATCATTTTAATTACTTTTAATGGATGACCTAAATTAAGTCAAGTTTCAATTAAGTCTTTCTCTTGCTTCTGTAGGCAGTGGTGTTAGTTATAAAATGTTTCTGTAACCCATAGCTGGCTATCAGGAGGCGTTACACACCAATGCACTAAAGGTGGGATGGCAGTAACGGTGGATTGTGCTGCAGGCAGCATTATCAGACCGACAGGAAGCGCTGTCACCACTGCTAGCTTTAGGAGCTATTGTAGGTAGCTAGAGTTGATTGATATAAAAGCTTAAATGAACAATTCAATTGGGATATCCATCCATCCATTTTATGTCACTTACCGGGTTGCATCGATTGAATCAATGATATAATGTAGAATTATTGTTATATACTGCTGGGACAATGGTAATAATGTAAGCCGTATGGTCCCTACTGGTTTCCATCATGCTCTCATACTTTGACGACTTTGACTGTCAAACAGAAACTACTTTCATTCTCTGTGGTAACAAAAAGTTTTTAATTATATTTCAACGACATCTTCATCAGCAGATGGGGTTCGCTCACTTGTCATAGAGATGGCTCAATTGTCATCATGTGACCCAGCAAATGAGCCATCTATCCAGAGAGGAAGATTATGAGATGGTTTAGTCTAAGTAGTCACATCAATAGCATGGACAGACTTCTAGCTCTGCTGAATATGTTGACAGATTACAATGATTAGAACTAAAATGGTGACTGTTATTAGTAGTGTTATTTTTTTGCTAGTTGGATTACCCACATAGAAGTTAAAAATGAGTCACATTGTTCAGAACCTTATACACGACCTGGAAAATGTTTCACTTTAACCTGATCTCTCTGTACTTTACTCACCTTTCTCAAGTCCAGCTGCCAGTAGTACCATGGCCATGGTACAGTACAATGGTGTGTGTATCGTATAGGCCACATACATTCTCAATTAGCTGTTAACCAAGTAATGCTGAGGCAGCACAGAAAAATAAAGGCTAGTCTCTTATCAAGTTCAGGTAAAACATGGAATTACCATAATGTGCATTTCTACAGCGCTTATTCTATCAGCAGTCAGATGTTGAGCGATGTTTCAAATGAAAAGCCTACAAGCAACGCAAGCTTCTCTCTGCATTGGAGATAAATAAAAACCCCATCACCATTGGAAAACATACAGTAAATGTAGAGATGAGGTTGAACATCAGCCAAGTGGTCCATTAAGAAAAAAAGCATTTTGATGTTAAGAGGGGTATTTTTTGCTGTGTCATAGGGGAACTGTAACAACACACAGGACAGAACAGGACAGCCAGGACACGGTACCTCTCCATCATGGTGGCTGCGTCCTGCTCTCTTTTCCGCCTCTTTCTCTCAGCAATGCCTCGGAAAGCCCTGCCAGGACGTCAAAGCGGTAAGTGAATTTTAGTGAAATAAAATGTTACGTTTTAGCGGCGCCTGACCGAACACAAAAGAGTTTTTGTCGGAACCCAAACTGACCCAAGAGGGTACATAACCTTTACAGAACGTGTCTGATTTAGCTCAGACATATTTTTTTTGTCGCCTTTTATTTTTACTGTCAGCCTTACTTAAATGCCACAAAGTTGAGAGAAATTAGATTTAAGCCCTTTGGGTCTAGTTGGGTTCGGGCATAAATATAAAGTTCCAGTTAGGGTGGCTGGGGAAAAAATAAAGGTGAGGAGGTTAAAGTCCATAAGGGTTAGTGTGGGGATTGGTTAGCTTTCTGAGTGGTTAGGGTTTTGAGCACACAGTCGTTTTAGCCACCAGAGGCAGAAGCCGTGGATATATTCTCAAGTAGTTAACAAACACACGCACACACACACGCACGCACGCACGCACGCACGCACACACACACACACACACACACACACACACACACACACACACACACACACACACTCTAACACTAAGATCAACATGCAAGAAAGGGATCTACAAGAAGACACACTGAGAAGTAACCAGGATACTCATTCTGCCTATCCAGTGTGAGTAACTAACTATATTATTATGTCACCAGTATCAGCAAAGCAAATCCTGCTGAGTGACTGTCGTATTTGACCGTCATCATTTCATATCATTCATTTCACAATGATATCTGACCATGATATATTTTGGTGTCCATTACTTGTCATTCTGCCAGTGTGTAAGTTGGTCAACATGGGTGTGACAGTAATGGCTCTGACAGGATGTCAGACATAATGAGAATCATCTGTGACAACGTATGTCAGAAATGAAGTCATGTCCTGCAGCCGGGTTTTGACTGACAACCGATAGGCTGAAGTCACTTGAGTCAGTACAGTGCTCATTATCCAACAGCTCTGCCGCTGCACTGCTATTATACATTTGTTTTCCCTCCTGAGCTCTGTCACTCTCTGTTGCCTCTCCCTGAACAAGATGAACATGTTGGACGTGCCTCCTCCTTCAGCCTGTCACTCCTTCCACCATCTGCCATCACCAGAAACTCTAAAAGCTAAGAGCCCTCTTCCTCTTCTTTTACTCTTTGTTAGCAGTGCCGTGTGGAACATGTGCCTGTTCAGAACGAAAGATTGCTTGGTTCCCAGTATTATAATTTTTTTCACAGCTTTATTGTGTCAATTATCACAAACATGTGACACAAAATGCAGTTATTAAACGCTTGGTTCCCAGTGTTTCTGCTTGCAGCGTTGTCGGGTGGCGTGCACATTCAAAGTGTTCCTTGAGAAACACTCATTCAATGGTAGGCTAAATGGTACATTTACTGCAGTTATATAGCACCTTACTGGACAAAGCACTGTACAATTTGCCTCTCATTCACCCATTCCTGGTGGGGGAACTGCCATGCAAGGCGCTGGCCCACGACAAGATGCCCCCATCGGCTCTGTGGCAGTCGCAAGAGAGAAAGACCTCGCAGAAGTCTCTCTTCTACAGAACATCGTTAGGTTTGTCGCTAAGTTGGCAACCCTGCCCCGACCCCCCGCTGCTGTACAGAGGCTCGTACAACAGCATGCTGCTTGTGATGTCTTTTGCGCTTTAAAGATATACACACATACGCACACACCTCGATTTATAGTTAGATAAAGCAGTCCAGCACATTTCCCTCCAAAATCACATTATGTCTCAGATCCATATGGGAACGCTTGTGTGCTGTTAACTTGCAATATGTTTAATTAGTTTTCTATATTTTCTATACAGAGCTGTAAATCAGTAACATCTATTACAATAGCTATAAGTTATACCTACCAATAAACTAGCTTAGTGCTATGGCTAAACATTTTGGGTAAATATGTGATTTTGATTACAATGACAGTATTTCCTGTAAAACAAACTCTGGTTTTATGTGGTGGTCAACATTGTGTTAAACGTGATAAGTTGTACCAATAACTATAAACTTAGCTTCTTCTTCTTTGTAAGAAACCAGACAACACAATGCTGCTGATGTTGATGTCCTCCCAGGGTTCTTCTTTTTCACACCAGTCAGTTGGAGCAATTCCTAACTAAGCTTAGCTAGCTTTCTTTAAGTTACCAATTTAGCTCACATTAACTAAATCTTAAGATACCACATAGTGGTATAGTTTATTCCGTAAGATGTAATATAAGATGTACTGTAATTGGCATTATAAAAATGATTAGCTCTACACAGTTAGATTTTCTCACGTTGCAAACGTTTAGATATCTGACTGATGATCCTGCTCTGAGCTAGCGTTAGCTTAGATTGTTAACGTAGAGAGACTGACCACTCTGTTGTTCTTTTTGATCTACAAAACCATAGTCCACTTCTACCTGTCCAAGATTGAAAGTGATACAGAATGGTGCTTCTTTTTTTCTTTGGAAACCATTTTTGGCTCATCGTCGCAGACATCAACATGCAGAGCTTGTTACGGACAATACTAATTTATTTGACATCACTGACGATTTGAAGGTTGCACGTATCCAAACTTTTAAATGATGTATTGTTCAGACATTTTGTGCTAATCCACTTCTGTCTGTGTCTATTTTGATGGACACGTCATTCATAATGCTGTTAGATATATATATTGTTAATCAGCTCGATCTGTGTCTATCTTTAGACTGAACCGCAATGAAGTGGCTGTGCTGAAAGCAATGCTTTGCTTTTCATGATGGTTGCAAAAGCTAGCAGTTTTAGGCAGACATTAAGTTTGTGTAATAAGTCATCACTGTGTTGCTGTGTAATATATGAAAGACACTTCACTTAAGCAACTGTCATTTTTCAGACCAGGTACACCAACACTTCAGTACTTTAACTTGATAACTTATTTGTGCAACTCATGAATGTAGGATACTCATTTCATTCCCATGGTACAGTACCTTCCCTGGACTTTGGTTAACTAGTGACTGAATGTATAACTTGAAACACCCAGTCCAGCAGACACCACAGACTGAATAGCACAAAGCCACACAAGGAAAAGGGTTCAACAAATGTTACCTAACTGACAGTGAGAAAAGTAAGGGGGAACAGTGGGGGCAGTTAAATGAGTTACTCACGATATTCTACAGTTGTTGTTTGGAAATCCGCCACGTAGAGAGAAGAGTAGAGGAAAGAGAGAGGACAAAATGAAAGAGAAGTCAGCAACAGGGCCACTTACACACATATCAGAGACTGCTTTATGTTGCAGGTCTCACTTTCACAGAGGATACAATGAGCATGAAAATTCACCTTGAGTGGTAATGTACTGACTGTAAACTCAAAATATCAGTGAGAAAGGACAGAATCCTTGTCAGTGTCATTAGGACACACACAATGGATGTCAATTGTGAAGAGAAGGGAGGAACAGTACAAGACAGATGATTATACCACACATACCTACCTGATCTGATCAAAATGTCCCATTAGAAATGGGCAAATAAACTGATTCTACAGTAAAGGTGTAATGTATTAAACTGGAACAAACCCATTATATTAGAGGTGAAAGACACTGATTGGCCAGTCATTTTAATTAAAGGCCAGTGTCAGGACCATACATTAGTCTGACCCTAATAAGGACACAGATGAAGGGGGTTTGTGGGAGAGACGAGGGAAAAGATTATGGTGGCTGAGCTTTGTCTGTTTGATGGTCATAATTATAGGATCTGCATGTTAGGTGATAATTAACTAGTCACGAGGAGTGCAGTGTGTGTGTGTGTGTGTGTGTGTGTGTGTGTGTGTGTGTGTGTGTGTGTGTGTGTGTGTGTGTATGACCAACACACGTTTTCTGCTTTCTAAATCTGGTTTATTGGGAGCAATTTAATGTCAAAAAAAGACCTGGTCACACTATCATTTGATACGGACACACAGCAGAATTTTGCTGTACGACTCTCTAATTCCCAAAGGTCTATTCCAGAAAGCAGGTTAAACAAACTCTGAGGCTACATTTACATGGCTACATTTAGTTTTTTTAAGCAGAGTTTTGAGCCAAAAGTTTTGAGTTCCAGTAGAGGAACTAATCTCCTCAGCTAATATGCCCAAACCTCATATCTTATCAATATTCTCGTATACTGGGCATAAACAGGAAGCAGCATGTATACTCCGCCCGCTGCTGGTAGTTGCCATGGTAACGCTAATAGCTTAGTCTCAAAGAACGAGACGTTGTGGCCGATAAGACCCATACATATTTCCACAGTGCTGCGGAGGAAGGTCTGGCTAGTACATATAGCATTCTTGGATGGGGAAAAACATGCTGTGGTTTATTTGCATGTCTTTAAACCAATCACAATGGTCGTGGGCGGTGCTGAGCGCCAGACGGAGCCACGGTGCCTCTGCTAAATAGTCTCAGGAAGGAACTTGTTTTGGTGGAACATGTGCTCTGGAATTTACTCAAAAAAAGGTAAATATAATTTGTATGTTGTAGCTCAGAAAATGTTTCCCGAATCGACCAGAGTTTAGAATGCCAACACAAAGAAAGCAGAAGGTGAGGGCCATCAGGCGAAACCCCTGGTGATACCGGAACAATCCTGCTGTCAAAATGTCATTGATATACACTAATAAACCCTGAACTCTGAGTTGATGAAGACTGAACTCTGTGTTTTTTAAATTTGAACCCTGGGTTGATTTTAGTAGAACTGTTCGAACAAACTCCAGAGTTTCCCTCATCAGTTAACAAATGTAGTTGTCACTAAATCTGCTTTCTGGAATATATGGCAGAAAAGCCATGATATAGCATGCTCAAGGTGGTCAGTGTGGAAGTCTGTGGCTGCCAATATAAAAATAATAATAAAAAAAAAAAATAATAATAATAATCCACCATTTTTAAATGGATTTGTCAACCAAATAATTATTTCATTAAATTAGCATTTTCAAATATGAAAATCAACATGATTTCTTTTTAAGTATTCACTTTGTAATATATTATACATCAAACTGAACATTTTATTTAATTTGTTTGAAAAGGTAATTTCAGTATCAGCAGACATGACTTCCATAGGTCAGAGACAAACATGAAATGTGAACATAAAGGTGAACAGAACAGACAGGAAGTGGACTGGCTTCATATATTGGTGAAACCAACAAGTGAGAAATGTGTGAATGCTCATTAAGGTTTTATAGTAGAATGCTACATCTTGGAAGGAAAAGGCTGGGCCTTTGCATTCAGACACTGTGATGTACAGAACGGGAGTGAAGCCGGATTTCTTTGCAATACTCACGCTTGCATGGTGGTGGTGGCTGTCTGAAAGCTGAACATATTCTCTTTGGGAAACCAGCTATTAGGATTGTCCTCTGCAAACACAGAAAACAAAAGCAAGTTGAGGTATCAGCACGTAGAGTGCTCAAACAAGGGACAAGGGCATTACAATTAGCGGAGGAGGCTAGTGAAGGCATGATGACAAGAGAGTGGGAAGTGAAACATGAGAGGGTGACTGCGTGAAGTACACCTTGTTTTTACTGGGGTATATTTAGGTATCTTAAATATGTTTCACAACTATTATTTTACACATTGTACTGTATGCGAACACATTAACCATAAAGCTGTTGACATGACACGTGTGTATATCTACACTATATACTATCAGTGAAAAACATGGAACTTCTTGTTCCATGTTTTTATCTTTCCTCGCTTAGATTGCTGTAAGTCCCTCTTTAATTGCATTACCCAGTTCTCTCTAGCCATCTGCAACTGGTGCAAAACACAGCAGCTGGGCTGTTAACACAAACTAATCGTTGGTCCCACTTCACACCAATGCTTGCCTCCCTTCATTGGCTTCCAGTAAAACACTGAATTGAATTCAAAATTGTACTAATTACATGCAAGGCCTTGCATGGCCTGGCCCCTGCTTCTATAGCAGAGTTGTTAAGTCCTATTCTACCTCCGGTAGAATCTACGTCTACTCCGGTCATCTGACTTATCTGTTTCCTGTTCCTTTATCAAACCCAGAGGCTACAATGCTTTTGCAGTTGTAGGTCCTAAACTTTGGAACAGCCTCCCTCTTCCGTCAGATTCCATTTTGTAAGCATAGAAATAAAAATGATAGAAAGGCCATTCAACTGTTTTCTATGGTCATTTGATTAGTATACAACAAAACAGCACTTGATGTTAGTTCTCCTGGTGACAAAACATGTCAAGTAAAGTGTGTTGCAGCCTGCTGGGAAGAGAATGGCACAAAGAAGCTTACGTTCTCCGGACCAGAGTCTGAAGAGGAGGCACAGTTAGGCACAGCGTCAGTGGGTCAGCAGGTCAGCAGACCGTAAGACCCAGCCCGCTGTTTGGCTCATTTTCTGTAACCAATGCCACTGTGCCCCCCCCCCCACGCCCCACCGGTCACAGAAAACGAGCTGAAGAAAGTGATGTGCTTTGTGTAGGTGAAGCATTAAGTTAATTTGACTCATTCAGCGGCTGGCTCTCTGCCTCGTAATGTTACTACTCCACTGCTCGTTTGTCCGTGTTCCGCCATGACGGAGTTAATCCACTGCCATGGCAACAGAACACATAAAAATGGATGTGGGGATTCAAATGGCCTTTCTCTCCATTTTATTTCTATGATTTTAAGCGGCTGCATTTCTATAGTTTAGCCTTTTCATACATTTCTGCATATATATATATATATATATATATATATATATATATATATATATATATATATATATATATATACTTGTATGTGTATACACCAGTCTTCCCATCCATCTGTCTTTACCCCTGTCATCAGTAGACGCTCTGTCCTCGCTGTACATCCTCTCCAGTTTCTTGCGGGGCTTCCTTCCATCCTGCGGTGAGGTATCCAGATCCAGGGAGCGCTGGCTTTGACACGGAGCCCGAATACAGGCCACGCAGTCTGGGGTATAGTCGTCCCGCGACCCCCCTCTCCTCATCCCCCAGTCCCGGATGTTGTTGGCACTCCCCGAGCTCTGAAGTGGCTGTGATGATGGCGGCGGGCCTACGTGATGTTGGTGGGCATGGTGATAGTTGCTGCGGTGATGGCTAATACGGTGATGGCTACTGCAGGCGGCTGTGGCGGACGGCTGGCTGGTGCAGGACAGGTTGTGGTGAGCAGAGGCAGGAGCCTGGGACAGAGGCTTCAGCACCTTCAGCTCCAGGCTCTCCTCGCTGCCACGGCCCGCCAGGGTCATCCCTCCTTCCCTGGTGATTGTATACACCCTGGCTGGCTTCACCACCACGCTCCCCTCTGGGCCCCTGGCACCTGGTGGGTCCTCTATGGAGAGGCTGCGCTCAACCGAGAGTTGACGTTTGGAGTGACCCAAAGGTGCCTGGAGGGTGTTAAGCTGAGGCGGAGACTGGAGATGAGCAGTGGGATTGGACTGGCTGGACTTTTTGGGTTCAGATATGGGTAAACAGCGGCTCTGTGGTGTCAGATTGTTATGCAAGCGGATGACGGCAGGAGAGTCGCAGTTCTGGTTGGGGAAGGTGTCAGACAATAGATGATCTGGCGATAGAGGGAAAGAAAAATACAGGAGATGGAGAGAAGTAACAATAAATCATGTGGTCTGTACTTTATACATGTACTGCTTTGGCAGCAGAATGGTAAATATTTGTGAGCCAGCAAAGCTTTCGGGAGAAGGAGAAGGGAAAGCAGAGAGATGGCTGAGTGATAGAAAAGAGCAGGATGCGCTTGTACAATGCATGAAGGGCTTTGGCCCCTTCATCCTGCAGGGTCATTGAGGAAATTTGCTCCTTCTCACAGAGTAAGCATCTGGTAGTTAGCAGGAGTTACCAGATAAAATGTGACTTTGAGCCAGATAAAGGGCAACGCGAGCTGCTGGTAGTTTCGGCGGAAATTACGGTTACGTTTGTGTGACAAAAAGTGAACAGCGACGACAGTTATGTTCAGGCACCTAGTTAAGTTTAGTAAAAAGATCATGGTTTGCCCTAAAACACTCCAGCGGAACAAACACGCATTTCCTGGGTGAAAGTCTTTTGTTCCTCCCTAGTCTGAAAGCGCTAGGTTTTATGACCCACGAATAACAGTGCTTAACCTTTCGTCAATATGGATCATGAGAACAGGCTGAATGAAAGTCCCTGCTACTACTACTTCAGCAGAGTAAAAATTGACAGCAATAACCATTTTTCCTGATGAAATACTGACAGTGGCTCTGGGTTGATGGACTAGAAGCTCTATAAATGACAGAAATAATTGTAACATTTGTAACATGAGAAGGCAAATGTCCTCTGCATCTCACTGTCACAACTGTAGTGATGAGGTCCCTCTACTGAGTATTCTTCTGGATAATAAGCTGAAAGAGCTCAGGAGCAGGAGGGATTTTCAACGCCACTGTAACCTTCTAGATTTCACAGAGACTTGGTTCGACCCTTTGATCCTAGGGCATTTTTTTAGAGAGGGCCTTCACTCACCGCCATAATTAAATTTAGGAAAGAGGGTTACTTGGAGACACTTTTGAAAAACAACCGATATGGCTGCAGCTGTAGAACTTTCTGTTCAAGTATTATTTTTAAATTCTGAAATGGCAACCCTCGTTCACAAACATGTTGATAATACACCATCACAGCATCACTCACCGCTGTAGTCGGTTAACATTTGTCCGTCGTTCAGTGCTACGTCTTACGTTCCATTGCTATGATTGGTTGTAGTTCTATCTAATCGTGTCCAGAGATTTTTTTTTTTCTGCAGTCGCTGATAACAACCTTTGGAAATCAAAAATGTACATAGAGGTTTAAGACAATCTCACATTTGCTCTGGCGATGTCAGGTAAAGTTTTTCCTCCAGCTAACCCTGATTCTTTTAAATAATACATACTACTGCATTCAGCTGGAGAAATAGTGATAGTGGATGGTGTAGGACTATGTTAGACTCCTGGTTTTGCTGTGCCTTGTTGGTGTTCAGTGTTATGTTAGATGATGATTTTAATGTTTCCCCTACCTGCTCCGTTGCAGTTCTCTGGACTGGTATTGGACAGGCATTCTCCAAATGCTCTGGCTGCTCTGTAGAGACAAAACAAGTGCAGCATTTAGGCCTGAGTCATTCAGCACAGCTGCTATGGTCAAACACAGAGAAGTTACTCACAGAGAGTCATGATTCTCTCCACGTAAACAGTCTGCCCCAGCTTTTTATCAGCGAGGCCTCTTCATGGGTGACTGCCATTACATGCTACCAGTCAGGTAGATTACACCGCCACAGCAGTCTGTAAGAGTGTGCTGACTCCATCCTCTCTAACAGCTTGTTCTTATATACAGTGTAGTGACAGCTTGAAGCTACAGCTTGCCTCCCCTGCACAGCTAAGGTCCTATAGGAGACTGGGACATCACATGTGCCAGCCATAAAGCCAAGAAATAAATGTAGGCACATATACACGTTATGAAAGCTGACATACTGGAATAGTGCTGTACACTGGCGTGTTGTGCAGAATATCTATGTGGCAAGACTCGTTTTAGTATATAACACACAATGAGAGGACTAATGCTCTCAGATAATTCTCTCACCACTGCTGCTACCTTTAGCCAGGTTTCATTGTATGTTTGACAAATAAATCAAAACTAAATCAAATTTCTGGAGCATCAAACCCTTTTTGAACACACCTTTTTAAAACAAAAGCACCTTTGCTTATTAAATGAATCTAAATGGCAGTTTCATACATCAGTTTTCCTGTTTTCTATTAATTTATAATAACGCCAAATATCCATTCCAGTGTTTCCCTGTTCACTCTGAGCAGCGCACACCGTGAGTCCATGCAAACAGCAACTGTCTGTGGTGAGTTCACACGTCTGTCATAATAGCAGAACAGTCATAGACTATCTGGTAAAGTCAGTTGAACAGGTGAAGATCACGTTGTCGGTAGCCTACTGGTTACAAACAGGCTAGGTAGTGATCCCCACATTAACATGCTGCAGATCCATGTTTTTAGCTGAGCTAGACAGAGAATATTAACTTCAAACAGATCAGTGATGGTGTTCTGCCCCCATTCTTCTCTTTTTATGTGGAGTGACTGTGTCGGACTCCATTTAAAAAACACCACTTTAAATGAAAGTGCCCTTTCTCCAACAGTTTCCAATGGTTCTGTGTAACAAACCATCCGGCTCATCAGGTTCATTCCATGTACCACCTCTGAAAGGGCCAACAGCCTTCAGACCTCAGCTCGCTCCATTTATTCTACACCTACTTCAGCACATAATGGGGCCAATCATCCTTTATATCTGCAGGAACTGTACACTGGGTTTGTACACAGGTTGCAAGGGATTTGACTCATAAATGAAGCTCTAATTAGTTTATATTTCCTTACACAAAAACTGAGGAGCAATCGAATTTCAGTTCATCTTTGAATCTTTGAATAATGACCACCAAGCCTCTTCATTGTTCAGTGTTAATCACACAAGATAAGTAATAATCAGCTGTTGTACTATAATATGTTATATTTTATATTCAGATTCAACTGCTGAAAGACCCACCTACTCATTATAAACACATCATTCAAGATATATGCCACACACAGCTATAGAGAAACAGTAAAGCCTATATAATCACTCTCCTCCCACTCACTCCGACATGGCATTCCTGCTATCTGCACACACACACACACACACACACACACACACACACACACACACACACACACACACACACACACACACACACACACACACACACTCACACACACACTCACACACACACTCACACATGGTCAGACTGTGTGGAGCAGGGAAGTAGGCCACGCACATGGATACAGGCTTGACTCTTTGGGGGGCAGTGTTGAAAGGGAATTGCTGTGTTGTTGCTGTGGCCTATATGCTGCCTTCTGCGAGGAGGAGGAGGGTCCTGGGAAGAAAATGCATTCCTGATCTATCTGCTTACTTTCACAAAATATTCCATCTGCTATGCTGAGAGAAAAGGAAAGTCAAAACACGAGCAAACAAGGACTGAACTACTGGAAGTTCAGTCCTTCTTTACTCTTGAGATTTTTTCCATGCCTATGGAAACGTCTCATCAAGTCTTCAATTCCACTGCACTGCTGCTTTAAGCAATGAACTCTGCTTTATCAAACTCTTCATGCGCCTTTAAATACAACTTTAACAATTTATTTCATTAGGTTTAATTAGCAAGTTCCTCAGAGTCCTTCATTTAGACACCAGATGAAATTGATGTTAAATAGAACGATGGATCTTTATTGTCATTGCATATATTATACAACAAAACTCTGTTGGATCAATCCAATTTGCAGCATTAACATAAGAAATAAAATATATGCACACTCACACACAAACAGACACACATACACACACTTCACTCATACACATTCCTACCCATAATATACAGTAACTGATGAAATGTACTGTATGTTTCCATTGCAGGATTAATAAAGTATGTCTTCTTCTTCAATGAACAACAAGTCATGACACAGTCTTTAGTGCATTAAGCCCGGTGGTGATAGTTCTGTCTGTGTGTGTGTGTGTGTGTGTGTGTGTGTGTGTGTGTGTGTGTGTGTGTGTGTGTGTGTGTGTGTGTGTTGTGTGTCGTTTGCACAAACATGCATGTGCATGTGTGTGCATGTGTAGGAGTGGTGTGGTGGGGGGTGGAGTTGCTATGGTTTCTGCAGCCTTTCCACAGCTCTATAATTCTAAATGGTACAAATGGTAATATGGAATTATTGTCCAGCCCTAATATAATGTTGAGGGATAATGTAGCATGAGCCTTATTACAGGGCTACTTACTAAAGAAATCATTCACTAGCAAGGACCATGCCACAACATGTTGTTTGAAGACCTAATGAATGCTTGATAATGTTGAATGTGCTTTCACCCGATCTGATTTCAGACCCCCAAAGTGTGAGAATGAATTGTACTGCTTTGTGTTTGAGCTTGACGGAGGTTGTTAAGATTACTGTGGATAAAAGAGCGATATGCCCGGGACAACCAGCAGCCAAGGACCTGGATGGTTTGGTCTGAGATGCCCTCTCTGTGCTGATGCAGAATGAATGGCTTGAATAGTGTTTAGATGAGATGCCTGACAAGTGGAGAACTTTCTGCAAATGCTTCTGGAACCAGAATCAAGTGGCCATTTTTCCATTTTCAGTGAGGAAGAGTGGATGTTGTGATGTTACTCAGTGTACCTGAAGTTTAGGTATTTGGTCAGTGGCTCGTATGGGCTGAGATAGGAGTTGAAAAGGAATAGGTAGATAGGGAAGGAAACTCCCAGTTGGTCAGTTTTACTTCTCAGGATTGTGAATATGAACGAGTCGGAGGTGTGTGTGTCGAGGTCAGATAGACTGGGATGATGAGAATGGTTGTAGGTGGATGAAGTCGGGGCAAATTAAGAGCCCCTCAGGAAGCCGAAAAAAGCAAACAAGAACATGTATTCTAAGGTAAAGTTAACCATAGGAGATATGTAGCCTGATCAAAGTGAAGGGATGCGGAGTCTGAGAAGGTCAGCAGTGAGTGGCAAGCATTTTGCTGTGAGAGCAGGTTCCTATTTTTGTAAGCATTTGCGTAACATAGTGATGTGGAAATGGGAGGTAGAAGAAAAAGTGGAGGCCGGTGACTAATTTGATGAAGAAATTGATACCTGCCAAGTAGGTCTGGATTGTGGAGGACCTGATTTCTGAATGGCGTGAGCATGGGTGATGAAATTGCTGCGAAACGGTAGCTGGTATGAGGAGTGATATGCCTTGAAGCAATTCCAGCTTATTAGGTAGGCTAGGAGAGTGCTTGGGGTGAGGCTGTTGAGGATGGCATCTTGTGATGCATTTGTGAGCTGTTCCAGCTGTGGCGTTAGTTGGTTGTGGCCGAAAACGGTAAGACTGCTTTGGGATGGAAATCCGATTCTGGGGCCCAAAGAGAGGGGGAGATGATTTTGGGGTGACTAAGAGGAAATTATCAAGGAGATGGAATATGTGAGGGAGTTTATGATTGTTTGTTAGGATCCAACACAGCGCTTCTGAGAGAAAGTCAAAGATCTTGGGACTGCTCTGGCAGCCGAAGGTGAGGGGCAAAAAAGAAATTGCTCATTTCCAGCGAACTCTGAAGAAACGCCAGAAGTCTGAATGGATGGGCAAGACTTTAAATGCGCTGGTGATGTCTGCATTAGAAAGCCAAGCTCCATGGCGTGCCATACGGATGAGGGTGATGGCGTGGTCGATAGCTGCATATTGCATGGAGAAATGGTTTATGCTTGGAATGTGTGAGCCGTGAGGGGAAGACAGGTCCATTATTAGCTTCTTTTTCCCAGAGTATTTCTGGGAAGCTACACCAATTGGGCTAATACAAAAACACAAAAAATAGCCTTGTCAAAATGACCTTTCATGAATCCTTCCTTTAGTTCTTTGGCTAACAAAATATTGGCGGTGTGAGGTTCTGCAAGTGCAGACTGAAGGTTGCTGCAGAAGTGGGTTGGGAAGGATGTCAATGCCCGAATGGAAACTATGTGTGAAGCCATTGATAAGAAAGTCCATCTGAATGATTTTGCAGAGCGGTGGCGAGGGCTTTGATCTCTATAGGTGTGCCAGGTTCTGTGCTAGTCATTCCCCAGGTTGATCAGTCGGTATGGTTGGATTATGTGGGCAAGTAATTATCACGTGATCACCGCTGCAAAAGGAGCGGACATGCAGAAGGCTACAACTGGAAACAGAGGCGCCCTAGTGGTTGAAGTTGCTGCACACCATCCTGCCTCCCTGGTAAATGATTGGCCTTCACAGTTTTTCTACTCCCTTAGGCAAGAGAACATTAACTAAAGGGTGAATGTTTGCAGGCCTAGGGATAATGGGAGGTGGAGGTGCATCGGATGATTGATAGATAAATAGATAGACGTTCTCTTTCTGCAGAAAGAAATGCTAAGACACCTGGTGGAACCAAATTATAGGTGTTTTGGCTGTTTTTGAAGCTACATTTAGGCAAAACTGATGTTCAATAAGGGACAATATCAGCCAAAATGTGTCATGTAAGCATTATATTGTACTAACTGATATAGCAGCTATTTCTCTTAAAGTGCGGCTGTGTCATCATGTAATCTGTGACTGAATGTTTCCCTGTGACAGCAAGATAAGTGCAGCCTAGCTGATGGAGGAGGTTTGTTTCAAGTCTGCTGTGCCCTCCATGTTCCAACCGCTTACTGGGGGTGATCAGTGATACAGACCATAATTAGTCAGATCAAGGGGGGGACTGCCGGACATCTTACTGCTCACCTGCCTGCTTCTATCATTAACAGTGAGTCATTATAGCCCACATAGTTGCTGTTATTAAAACCAACTGACTATTGAACAAAAGATAATGGAAAAAGGAAAAAAGAAATCTGTAAAGCGGAGTGGGAGAGAAGAAGAAAAGGAAAGTGTGGACAGAAGTCACATGAAGGATTAAAACAGGGAGATGGTAGTGAGATTAGGTGTTATACATGAAGAATCTTGCAGAATCAAAACCAAAGTTTATATATATTTATATAAATATGGCACTGAATCATACGTTACATCTCGCTTATCTAAACGCTATAGATCTTAAGTTGCATAATTGAGCAACAATATTCTCTCTCTGGCCATTGAGGCTGTCAAACCCAGAAATATTCATATGGAAAATAAACAGACGTGTGATTAGGGAGAAGTGCAATTTGAGTCTAATTTCCTTTTGTATTATACATAAAGACTTATAGTTTTTCACAACTGTTTACACACTAACACTGGTACTAACTCATGTGCCAAACCCCTGAAGCCATTCTACTAAATTCCAACATGTCCTGCTTAACACTCTGACTGCAGCTCTAAACCACACTTTTTCAAAACACTCCACACAATTCTCTACATGTGGCACCATGCTAATAATAACATCTCGTGTTTACATGCACCCACCTGGGTGATGCATGGCAGCCTTACTACGCCAGACACTCACCACACATCAGCCCGATAGAGAGGGAGTGGTATTGGAGGCAGGATATTGGTTGAATCAGGGGCTGCCTCAGGTTCAGATTGTGGGAGACCTGTCTGTTGGGCTGATGTTGGCTTTTATCAAAGGGACACTAACTACAATGTTTATTGCCCTTTAGTAGTAAATGGCCATGATATATTTATGTGGAGGGTGGGCAGGTTATGAGCTTGTAGCTTTCAAAACTCACTTTCCCAACCTCATCATCAACTAAAGTTTCAGGATGCTTCCAAACCCCCTACACAGAACTCTCTCACACACAGACACACTTTTCAAATGATTGGTTTTGAAGGAAATTGAAGAAACCTGTATCATCTTCTCACTAAACATGTTTTTTGACATCTGCTCTAAAACTAGATTACTTGCACTGTCAACAAGCTTTCACTGCCGTTGTTGTGGTACGGATTGTGGTTACTGTTAAAAACAGTGAACAATGTTTTGTAAATCGGTGTCGGGACACAAACTCTAGTCTCACATTCAAAGTTGAACTCCCTGCATGCCCATTCGCCAGCTTGACCTCCATGCCCACACTGGGAATTCACATCAGACCCAAGACATAAGCACCATGTAAGTGCTACTCAAACGTTGATCCTTTCAACTCACACCCACTCTGAGCATCACTGTCAGGAACTGTCCTGTCAACAGCAGAACCCACTGAGGAGCTAAAGGGACAGCAGGCTTTCAGACTTGTCTTCACTAAGCTGAGTGATACAAGAAGGTTTTTAGACAAAAATATATTTTCAAAAAGGCCATGAGAAGGCCAGGAAGAAAACTACCCTTTTTACATACGGATACATTATTTTTTTCACCCACCTAAAAAAGCTGCTTACAGTGAAATCAGAAAACCAGGGGTCTAGGGGAAGGGATAGGGCGCTTCTGATCCCTCTCCCCTCATTTCCTGCTGGCTATTGAATAAAGAATGAAATGGCCATAAACACAATTAAAAGTTGTGCAATTTGAAATGCTGCTAATTAAGATTACACTACACTAAGCACACCAGAGAAAACAAAATGAGGCATTATACAACAAGTACGTCCGAACAGGCAATCTGATTGGTCAACTAGACATTGAGGTGCTCAAATCAGCATGATCACACAAAATATTGGCCCACCATTTCCATGTCAACATTACAATGTTAAATCAAAAACACACAATTTTTGAATCGTTTGTATTCATGAAAAGAAATCAGGAATCACAGTGGACCACACAGAAACCCTCCAACATATTCATATAAAGCAATTCATTGGATTAAACAACTCAATTTGTTACAACGCTCTCAAGTTAACTGTTACTGGAAATGTTTGGATCACATCAGCTGTGCCGCTGACTCGGCGCAATGCTAAAAATAGCTGATACATGTGAAGTTCATGGACATACATGAGCTAACGTTATCTTAAGTCAGCTAGCTGACAAAATAGGAAGGGACTAGAAATCCTCTCCTTGCTTTTTCCACAGAAACCGCATCCTCTCCACATTATAGTTTGATTATATCTTTTATTTTGTTGGTAACCGTTGTATGTATAATCGCAATATTCCACTAGGGTCATTTCATTTCAGTGATGCTAACAGAACTCAATGCCTCGGTTATATCACTGTCATGCCAATAATGGAGTTAAATCACACCCTCTTGTGTAATATTGCATAATTCGACCCTGAGAACACTGTAAAGTACCGACTGTTCTGTACTATACCTGTCATGATGGTGGTAGTTTTGCTGTGGTGCATTGCAGAAAGTGGATGGAATAATGAAGAAGGAAGATAACTTCAGAACTCTTTAGAACCCAACTGTAAAGTAAACGTAATTCCTGGGCATACTGGGCTGATTATGCCCAGTATGCCCTGTGGCAGTAGCTCAGTCCGTAGGACTGGAGAGATGCCAGTTCACCTCCTTGAGCAAGGCACCGTACCCACCCCCCAACTGCTCAGGGCGCTGGTCCAGCACTGGCAGCCCACTCACTCCAACATCTCTCCATTTGTGCATGAATAGGTCCTGAGCATGTGTATGTATTTCAGGCCTGTGTGTGAGCTAATCTGTGCAGCGGTGAGGACCGGGTCGCTGCTGGTCGCACGGTCTTGTGTGAAAGAGGCCATGAAATCACATTTTTACTGAAGTGGAATCTATTAATGTCTGAAAGCTGTTTTGCTGTGCAATTCCTTTGAAAAGTGACTCAAATATTCTTGAAATATTAAAGGCAACAGTAGCTCTAAAGTGGTTGTAATCCTTTTTATCGTGTGGTTTTGGTGTGCTGTTCTACAAAGATTTGTCATAAACGGGGCAGGGAGGACATTTGGGCCATCACTGTGCTTCAAGCACAGTGCATGAAAGAATATTGTTTTCCCCCAACTTACCTTAGAAATAAAAACATTAAACACACAGTTAACCTTTGCACAATCCTTAGCTGTATTAAAACAGAACCAGTGGACCAACATGAAAAAGACACAATGGATTTAAAATCAGCCCATTTTAAAATGCAGATTTATCCTGAATGAGCCCATCTCTGCCAACAAATACATAATGGGAAATAGCTGGATGGCCTGGCTGTACTGAAAGTTATGAATTCCATGTTTATTTTCAGGTTAATGACAAAATAAGCCAGACAGCAATAATATGTCTACACAGCAGCAAGGCAGGCCTGCATCACACCTGATTCCTGACCAATTTCCAAATGCTAACACAAAGTCACATGCTGTCAACAGTAATTATTGAAAGATTCCAACCCCAACTATCTTGATGAATACCCTGAAAGCCTGCAAGGAGTCGTCAGTGAACACTGCACAGCACACTCATGTTTGAAAAGCAAAGGGATGAGAGTAACGATAGAACAGTGCTTGCTCACAACAGAGAGCTCCCTGCCGTTCAGGAGTCAATGCAGACATAATTCTCTACCACAGACCACATGCACACTAGGGCTGTTGGAACGAATTCCGAAAGTCGAATATAATTCGAATAGTAAAAAAAATCAATGCTATTCGAATGCTGAAATTACTATTCAAATGTGATTTTTCTTTTATAAATAGGTTGGCTAACGTGAGCTACTCTCCCTCTTCTCATGTCATGTCCAATGAACAATAAGTCACGGGAGTGAGAAACACACGGCATTGTGAGCTACGTACCAAGTAACGTTAGTACAGGTGGGAGTGACAGGCTGTGGCTGGAAATCGGAAGGATGGGAAATAGTTTTAACATGACTTTAAAATCCACATCCACCGAGCCAAAATGCTTAGTTAAAATAGTTTTCTCGTTCTCGTTTTCTAACTGCGTCGCAAGTTATAGGAGCTTAGCTGGGAGCTTCATGGAGACAGCTGGAGTTAATGTTAGCTGCCCTACAGCTGTCAGAGTTAGCGTCCACTTCATATATTACCTTCTAACAGCTGTATTCTCAGTAACGTGACAATCTGCAAGAAACAGGCTGCTTATAAATCATTAAAATAGTAGTGACAGCACCGTTTGGCTTAGTTATAAATGCCATTAGCATCGTGGCTAACACTATTGTTACTTAGTTTATGACAAATGGTTTCGGCTGTGCTTTCTAACATGATGTCATTGTGCTAACCGATTACAGAGTTCTCTGTTGATTTGTGTTTGTCGCTGTGTGCTCGTGGTGGAAAATAATGTAAACAGAAATGCAATGCGCCATAATGTAGGTCCCCTTCAAGGCCATGCTGATGTTAGTAGTCCCTCTAGTGGACAGAACATGTAACAACAACAACATGCTTATAGTGGCATTGACAATGCATAAGCCTGAGTAGTGTAATGCATATTTATAACAACCTGCATTTGAACATTAAATATTCGAATATTATTATATCATTTAACGAAATTCAAATGGTATAGAGGAAGACTGACAGCTCTAATGTACACCAAGTTTTCTTCTGGATAAACAAGATTAAACAGTAATGTGTAGGTTGAGTTTAGTTCTGAGTTTACACTTCAGCTTTCATGGAAATTATGATTTGAAAGGAAATATATGATTTTATATGTTTTAAAGGCAGAAATTCAGAGGAAAACAACAGTGAGGAAAAAGCTTTTCTGTGTCCGCTGACGTCACATGTCACAAGTGTTGGCAGGCAGTTGTCCCATAGTCTGTACGTATTCAAATCAGCCAATCTAGCTTCGCCACTCTCCCTTCTGTTTCGTCATGGACATGGAAACTATCTTCTGGAGTCTAGATGGTACTGTGTATGTATAGATGTATCTTTATTTGAAAATCCAGTTTATAAATCATTTTCTCACACTATGGATGAAAAACAAAAATTTGCTTTTTAGTGGTTTTCCACAGTCAACCTGCAGCTATATTACCAAGTGCTGGCTACTGATCTCTGCAGTGTCCTCAAGTGAAACTGTGTGAGGTACAGGGTCAAAAGGAGTGTGGAGACAAGAGCATCCTATTAAACCAGCTTACTTAAAGTATACTCCCTCCACTGCATTACTATTCACACTCCCCAAAATACAAAGACATGGGGTTAGATGTGTTAGAGAGGCGAAACTGCACGTTCATTCATTCATTGTGCATTGACTGCACAACAGATGAACTCAGATCAGATGTAGACACACAACTGATCCCGGCTCTGCTCAGACAGGATTCAGGGGAAGTTCTATTGTTCACTGAGAGCCATTAAAATCCTTGTAAACTGGAGTGTGGCTCACCATCGCTGATAGAGCGGGAAATGTGTACCAGCACAGTTACCTCAGAAGCGGTCCACATGTGTGTCTGGGAAGCTGGCTGCGATTTATGGAGAGTTACAGTCAAGTCCATAAATATTGGGACATCGACACAATTCTAATCTTTTTGGCTCTATACACCACCACAATGGAGTTGAAATGAAACGAACAAGATGTGCTTTAACTGCAGACTTTCAGCTTTAATTTGAGGGTATTTACATCCAAATCAGGTGAACGGTGTAGGAATTACAACAGTTTGTATATGTGCCTCCCACTTTCTAAGGGACCAAAAGTAATGGGACAATTGGCTGCTCAGCTGTTCCATGGCCAGGTGTGTGTTATTCCCTCATTATCCCATTTACAAGGAGCAGATAAAAGGTCCAGAGTTCATTTCAAGTGTGCAATTTGCATTTGGAATCTGTTGCTGTCAACTCTCAATATGAGATCCAAAGAGCTGTCACTATCAGTGAAGCAAGCCATCATTAGGCTGAAAAATCTAAACAAACCCATCAGAGAGATAGCAAAAACATTAGGTGTGGCCAAATCAACTGTTTGGAACATTCTTAAAAAGAAAGAACGCACCGGTGAGCTCAGCAACACCAAAAGACCCGGAAGACCACGGAAAACAACTGTGGTGGATGACCGAAGAATACTTTCCCTGGTGAAGAAAAACACCCTTCACAACAGTTGGCCAGATCAAGAACACTCTCCAGGAGGTAGGTGTATGTGTGTCAAAGTCAACAATCAAGAGAAGACTTCACCAGAGTGAATACAGAGGGTTCACTACAAGATGTAAACCATTGGTGAGCCTTCAAAAACAGGAAGGCCAGATTAGAGTTTGCCAAACAACATCTAAAAAAGCCTTCACATTTCTGGAACAACATCCTACGGACAGATGAGACAAAGATCAACTTGTACCAGAGTGATGGGAAGAGAAGAGTATGGAGAAGGAAAGGAACTGCTCATGATCCAAAGCATACCACCTCATCAGTAAAGTATGGTGGTGGTAGTGTCATGGCGTGGGCATGTATGGCTGCCAATGGAACTGCTTCTCTTGTATTTATTGATGATGTGACTGCTGACAAAAGCAGCAGGATGAATTTTGAAGTGTTTCGGGCAATATTATCTGCTCATATTCAGCCAAATGTTTCAGAACTCATTGGACGGCGCTTCACAGTGCAGATGGACAATGACCCGAAGCATACTGCGAAAGCAACCAAAGAGTTTTTTAAGGGAAATAAGTGGAATGTTATGCAATGGCCAAGTCAATCACCTGACCTGAATCCAATTGAGCATGCATTTCACTTGCTGAAGACAAAACTGAAGGGAAAATGCCCCAAGAACAAGCAGGAACTGAAGACAGTTGCAGTAGAGGCCTGGCAGAGCATCACCAGGGATGAAACCCAGCGTCTGGTGATGTCTATGCCTTCCAGACTTCAGGCTGTAATTGAATGCAAAGGATTTGCAACCAAGTATTAAAAAGTGAAAGTTTGATTTATGATTGTTAATCTGTCCCATTACTTTTGGTCCCTTAGAAAGTGGGAGGCACATATACAAACTGTTGTAATTCCAACACCGTTCACCTGATTTGGATGTAAATACCCTCAAATTAAAGCTGAAAGTCTGCAGTTAAAGCACATCTTGTTCGTTTCATTTCAACTCCATTGTGGTGGTGTATAGAGCCAAAAAGATTAGAATTGTGTCGATGTCCCAATATTTATGGACCTGACTGTAAGCCTGCGAGGTGACAAAAGGCAGGGAGCGAGGCGGAGAGCGAGGAGATAAACAGATAAACAGCAAAAGGAAGACAGAGACAAATAGAGTTGGGAAATGTGTGTATAATGGAGTGTAGTGGGGACTGTGGAAGTAGATGGAAAGGTAATATGTTGTGCGCTTAAGCATATGTGCGTTTGTTTTACTGGCGAGTAGCTGTGCACAGGATCAGAATGAAGGTGTATGCACATACGACCGAGAGCAGAAGTGTTTCAGTGGTCTGCGTTGTGGTTTCTGAGGTCAGTGAGTGGGCGACACAGACCGCATCTCCAACCACAGAACATTAGTCATCCGGCAGCCTTCGGGCCGAGAACAGCCTGACCCATGACACAAAGACCTTTCATGGCATGACTCATGCATTCACAGTTAAACGTCATTAGATTATGTCAAAGTCCAGTGAGCCCAGCCAGACGTTTGTAGATGGCCATGTTACTGAAGCCAAGGAAATACATAAAACAGCAGGACAAAGCTTTTCCTGTCATGTCATATACGGTGTAGTTCAGAACATTTTAAATGTGCTAAAATGCTGCAACTAATGATTAGGGCCGGGACGATTCATCGACGTCTTTGGAGTGAGCAGGAAAAGTTAGCGTGTTACATTTTTCCAGAGGTGCACGCACGTCCTTTGGCCCGTGGCTTGGTAGCGTTGCATTTCCCCCCCAACTCATTTCCTGGTTCTCCTTCTCCATCAACAACATGAGATCAAGGAGAGAGTTAACTTCTCCTGGTTCTCCTTCTCCATCAACAACATGACATCAAGGAGAGGGTTAACTTCTCCTGCTACAGATTTCCACCGTGGTCAGAAAGAACAGGGGAGACACTTTGTTTCTCTCACTATGACTCTAGAGTCGCTACTCACTCTGAAGATAATCACCATCACTCTCTCACCTATTCTACCACACACACACACATACATGCTGGCCCTGCTATTCTCTTAATGAGATCGATGCACACACCAACGCACAAGAATAAACTTCTGGCCATTTTCGTAGTCTGGAGCGTTGCGTGTCAATTCTTTTTCTTGCCCCATACTGATCCAAAAATACATTTGCCAGTAATTATCTTAACTGCATATTACTCCAGTGATGAAATGAATCCATGTCATAGCCATTTGAAGTTATGTCAAGTAATTAGGTACACATACTGATTATCCAAAATTCAGTTAAGAAATCTTTAGAATAATATGCAAATGAATCGTTAGATTAATCAATGACAAAAAATAATCGTTAGGGACAACCCTACTAATGATTCTTCTGCTATGGATTAATTAAAAACTATCCATCTGAGATTCCCAGAGTCCAGTGTGATATCTTCAAAGGTCAAACTTTACAAAGATGTCAGACTAAACAACGTTCAGCTTTCAGCTGGTTGCAGCGCGACGTGCTTTTTCTCATCTCAATAGCCTATCATATATGTTATTTAAAAGTATAATCATCATTTTAAGGTTATAATGACACATGCATGGCTAAATTGACCCAAACGTAAAGTGCATATTAATAAATAAAAAAGGAGAGGAAAGAAAGAGCTTATAAAAGGTTTGCTTTGTAAAACAAGCATTTCGATTTAAGATAGCTGGGCAAACAGGACTCTATATGTGGGAATAACAGCAGCGTCTCTTCTTCTATTGTTACTATAATGTGTCTACAAGCATCGCCGACTCCTCTCGAGCACATTATCCAGACACTCACCTAACTTTTGCGGCCACGGAAGATATCGCATCGCTCCTCAGATTCTTCCTTTTGGACACCGCAGTTCCCATGCTGAAGGGGAAACGAGCTAGGAGAGAAAGCGCAGACCATTCCACAGACTGAGCGCCGGGGGAAACGCATCCGGATCCAACTAGAAAGCTTTCCTATGTTACATCCTCCTGCAGGTCCAGACGGTCCGGCGTGGCGCAGAGCGCAGCGCTGCTGGAGGATGGACCGGGGATGGAGCGCTGATGAACGGCCTGAGCTGTTCTGCTCTGCTCTGCTCTGCTCTCTGCCTCACACTGAGCTCCAGGAAGGAAACGGAGACCATAAAAGGCCCGCTGCCTGCTGAGCCCCGCACGGCATGGTACGGCTCATTACATGGCTGTTTATTGGATGCGAGGAGGTGTGGACACTTGAGTTCCTAAGTAATCTTACAGTTGATCCTCAGTTGTCAAGTAATAAAGCGCTGTGGGCATATTGTTAGGAAAACAGACAACAGAACATTTTTGAATTACCAGTCCTGGTATATTTGGAGCAGCCACATCACATCCTGGGTTAGTTCCAAGGCAGTAGTGAAAGTATGTCAATGCTTTACTTATGTCAAAGTACAGTACCAGTGTGTAAAAAATACTACAATTAAAAGCCCTGTATTCAGAATATTAAATGAGTAAAAGTACATAGCCTAAGTATAACAGAAAAAAACTGCATCAAAAGTAAACTATCTGTACACTTACAAAGTTCTAAATGCTTCTGTTAACATGTAGGGATCCTCATTATGCTACCGTTGAAGTTTGGTGATATTTTGAGCCTTTTTAGTGGTATAAATAGCGATTTGTTTTTACGTTCCCTGTGCCCCGAATACTAGCGTTGTAAGCTAGTCAGCGGTCTGCGCTAGCTTCTTTCAAGCTACAGACACATTCAATTAGCATGAAAACATGTCCCAGAGAGACAGTACACATCTGTTATTACCCTAGGTTTTGCACTGGAATTGTCCTTTAACCACAGATGCATTTACGTGTAAGCAGCATTTCAATGTTTCTAATGTTAATGTCGACAAGGAGCAAATGTCAACTATACTGTTTGGTAGATTATTCACAGGTGTTGCATTTTATAAAGTTACAATGACATTTGAATGTAAAGTCTCACCAGCCAGCCACTAACATTGCCTAATTAGTGCTGTTCTTGATTGACATTTGGTGAAATCATGTCATTCTAATCTCCACCCGTGCTCATCAGGCAGCGTTCCCATTTACAGGAGTGCACAACTCTCCCCAATTGACTTTGTGGCTTTGGGGTCTGGAACTATATTATGTAAGCTTTCTGGAAGCAGCGTTGGTGAACAGTTGTGGTGAATGAAATGTGCCTTCTGCTGTCTAATCTCTTGAGCTGTGACTGGGAATTTGATGAAGAAGGCTCCCAGCAGCACAGCACTTATTCCTCAGATAAAACATGGCAGGTAAATGTGTAGCAGCAGCCTGGGAAGGTGCTCGCTTGACACCAATAAAAAAAAAAAGTTTTCAGCATATGAATATAGCATTAATTGAACTTCTGTTAGTTCTAGTCCTGTTTTTATAAAACGTGTGTTGTTTTCTCATGAGACCATCCTCACGAAAACAATGACAGCATTGGTTCAAATGGCTAAAACAACATAGCTTAGTTTACTGAAAATCATGCTCACAGTCAAACAACTGAATAAAATGCTGAATTTACATTGGTTTAAAACATAGGAAGTCCGGCCCCATATACTGTAGATTTAATTCAATTCAATTCAATTTGATTTATAGTATCAAATCATAACAAGAGTTATCTCAGGACACTTTACAGATAGAGTAGGTCTAGACCACACTCTATAATTTATAAAGTCCCAACAATTCTAGTAATTCCCCCAAGAGCAAGCATTTAGTGCGACAGTGGCGAGGAAAAACTCTTTTAGGAAGAAACCTCGGCCAGACCCAGGCTCTTGGTAGGTGGTGTCTGACGGTGCCGTTTGGAGATGTGATGAACAGTGGCAATAATAGTCACAATAAAGATAATGGAACAGTGACTAAGAAATGGTAGTCGTAGTAGTTCATGTCATAGCAGGGCACTGCAGGGCGTTACAGTATGTAGCGTGGCACAGCAGGGTATCGCTGGTTGTAGCAGGTTCAGCAGGACACAGCAGGGCACCGTAGAGCATAGCAGGGTGTAGTGAAGCAGGACCACGGCAACAGCTGCAACCAAGATCTTGGTGCCATCCAGATCCAACGAAAAACGCTGGGAAAAAGAAACATAAGGACTCCGGGGAGTAAACTCCCCCAGAGCTAGATAAGCTAGATAAAAAATAAAAGACAGCCATTTTGACTTTTTTGTCTCTGAAGAAAAGATGAAGTAGTATGACTGTTACAGACACAAATGGACCCCACAGAATGGTTTCAGGTGATCTGCAGGCCAACTCGTACTGTAAATGTACAGATTTAAGAGAATGAGAGCACCCCGTGCTAGATACAGCTAACGTCTCAGTCGCTATTAGCTGTTATGGGTCAAATTCACGCAAATCAAAAATCTGCTTCATGTTCTATCAAGGTACATGGTGGAGTCAATTGGTCAGCATTGGTTTCTTGCAACCTTCCTTATCTGAACCAAGTAGCTTTCTAACCCAGACCAGGATCTTTCCCTAACCTAAACCACATAGTTTCCATGCCTAAATATAACCTCACCTCGTCTGATCAGAAAAAGCTCATATTGCAACAACATATTTTGTCATTTAGTTTGGAAGACTTATTGGATATGCATTACTAAGTTTATATGAGTCTTTACAGAAATATTTGAAGATGAAAAGGCAAGTGAACACAATTGAATTTTCTCATCGGCTCCAGTTTGCATATTAAGTCAAAGTACATCAGTCTATAACTACTACACCCTTCCTCACTATGCACCCCCATCTCCTGTATGTGAGCAGGGTTAGGGTTATAAAGTCTAATCCGAGAGAGAGATCTTTTTTTGTGATGACAGGAATCATAGCATGGCATAATTCTATTCTGATCCGACAGTCACTGCAGCTTGCTGCTACTGGAACCAGTTTAGGTTTCAGGGAGCAAGTGGCTGAATTAGTAGGGATCCTAAAACCCTGCCAATGGTTATTCTTGAGGTAAGGTTCCCCAGATGTGACCCCGCCCCACCTCACCTTGGTGTTCAGATATATAGCCAATCCTTTTGGGATTTATTTTTCAGAAATGTGTGCCAGACAGCATTGACTGACCATGTCATTATGTGCTGAATCTGATTACAGAGGGAATCTGTATCTCATCCAAGTCAGCTGTGCCCATGCGCCCCATTAGCAGTGAGATTCTAGGGTCTCTTTTGGGTTTCACAGGGATTCTTAATCCTGGACTTGGGTGATTATGATAGGTAAAGTGTCTGTTTCTGCGCTGAGAGATTGAAATGTGATGAGCATTGTGTAACAGACGTAGCCTGTACTATGTGGTATATTATACACACTTTCATAATCACAATGGCGTTTGATTATATTGTGGCTAAAAGGCATAATGGCTTATTCTTTTTGTTTTAATATTGACGTTGAATTGATTTTGTTTCCCCAGAGAGTGAAACATATTGTGCATGCTTCTCAGGTCAATAGACTCCTTGATGAGATTGGAAATGAAAGTCAAATGATCCTCTCTTTGTTTACTGTGCTTTGCATTTGTTAATCAGTGCGGGCCTCTTTATTGGAATGAACCATACATTGGGTTAATCTTTAGTCTGAATCCATGCTGCCGATATCATCTTTTAATAGAAGGTGCTAAGAGTAGAGTGACTGTGAGCAACTGCAATTTAACAATTTCCACGGGTTTAAAACAAGTAAAATACGTGGCCCTAGAAACGTCATTGACAGTGCATGGGAGACAGCAGGCTCTCCCTGCCCTCCCCCTTCGTTATCTCGCCGTCTTCCTCCTCTTTGCTCTTCCCTTGGTCAGCACCTGAGGCTGGTTGGATAACGGTGAGCAGAGCACGGTAACAAATCCCCTGTATGAATATTCAAGCAGTCGTCTGTTTTTTTTGCTGCTTTTGTGTGACTCCTACGGCTATTCACAATGACAGTTCTTCACTACCCAGGCACACACACTCACACGCACACGCACAGACACACATACACACACACACACACACACACACACACAGTGCCGATCACCCAGCCTCCCTGCTACTAGGTGTCCCTGTTTACTCTGTGCTGAGCTTCACCTGGCTCAGTGCTCTGCGGTGTGACAGTGGCTAGTTGTTTCTCTTGGAGTTGTTATTTAGCTGTACTGTTTAGGTTATGTTGTTGAGGAACTATTCAGGATCTGAATCAGTCCTTACAGAAAAACCACATGTGATCACATGTGCAAAAACACATTTGTGTTTGTGAATTTGTGTTTTCGTAAGGGAGAGGAGGTTTTCCTGTTGTTTCCATTCTGCCCACATTGTATAAGCATAATACAGCATCACCACTGAAACTGGTGTGTGTTGCACAGGGGAGAAGGCAATGACATGCTTACGCTCTGTGGCCATGAATAGCTCTCTCCCATGACGAAAACAGGTTTATAGCTGTGATGTGCCATGCTGCTGTGGGAGGTATATGGGGCTGTAAAATACAATGCTCATGGGGGAGAGGACAGTAATGAAAAGCACTGTGAATGGGTAAGCTGTGTGCATGGGAAATCAGGGCAGAACATACTGGAGTAAGATTGGGGAAGCATTCCATCCTGCAAAGATATGGCGCATAGTCATTTAACCAATGTTTGGGGTAATTCTTAAAATAAATCTGCCTGTTTCTAATGTAGATCAACTAATTTTTAGGGCAACATGAAACCATTTTATTAGTTAGAGTTAGTGAAGTGACCTTACCTTTTCTGCTTTCTGTTAAGTTGCTATTGAGTTATTAACAACAACTGAACTGCATTGTAAAAACATGACTTTTTAAAGACTCACATGTCTCCTCATAACCTTTATTTAATCAGGAAAGGATACTAATAATTATGCTTGCTACTTTTCAGTGCTGCACTGTTTGACATTCAGTCCATGCTGTGATTTCACATTTAACAGCTCCCGTTTACACCCGCAGCAGCTCCACTGAGAGTTAAATACAGTTATCATTAAGTATTGTAATTTTAATCTTTTTGGATCCGTTTTGCCTCATGTTGTATATTTAGTTGCAACACTGCGTTGCCGATGTGTGGAGAAGGAACTTCGTTGACACTGTTCTTGATTATAAAAAGATTTATTATATCAGAGATTCCAGCATCAGTTTACAGACTCCATGGACATCTGGAGAGGCGACCAACCCAATCTTCAAAATTTGTTGCTCTGAAGTTCTGCGGCTATCTCATTGTATATATTCTGTGCATTTAGTGGGGGTGTGAGTATATGCTTGGAGTAGGGAACTGACCATGTAAGGCCCCATACATGGTATAGCTCCAACAAAATATCTTCTGTCTTAGGGGGCCCCTTCTAATGTTAACAGTTTCCAAATGTTTCAGCAACAGTAGGATAAAGTTCATAGGAATTCCCTTATATGGCAATCCTTAAGTCAAAGTTGTAAATCTTCAGATACCACACTCACCTTCCAAATCTACTGTACTTATAGCACACATTTCCAACAATGCCTTTTGGCAGCCCTTAGAGAGCAGGTACACAAGAAAACATGCATGCACCATTTACCGCACATAAACTGTGGTGAGAATGTCCATTAGCGATGTGCCTCACACATACAGTATAAGCCAGAGCAGCAGCTAGTCCATGCTGGGCAGATCTCCTCTCATCACACATCTCTGCATTGTGGCTTTTGGTTCCTTTCTCCTGTTTTTACAGCACAATACCCCTGCAGCACATATTCACTCATCCACTCCTCATCAATCTATGTTTGGCTGGTTTTATTATTTTGTGGTTGATAATTTACTTCATCTGTTAGTATACCAGTGTGCCTCCTATTTTTGTCCCAGTTCACAGAGTGGGGCTGTGACAGTACACACAGTTTTATGCATCTGGCCCCTGCTGTGTAATTGCTGCATCCTGCTGTAGAGGGAACAGTGACAACAGCACTGACATTAGAACAAGACAGTTACCCTGTAGCCACTCAAGAAATGTCTCAACCTGATTTGACCTTTCATTGGTATGCTTGCTGTTCTACATGATACCTGTCTGATGCTCCGGCTGAATGTGTCAGCCCTGTGTCTTAATAATCTAGAACCATTCCAATAAACTGGGCTGAGTCACCTGTCGTCCTAATGTGACACTGTCTGCTGACTTGCATTCTCGTCCCTGTCATGCTGTATTTGGTAATGTTATCACTGAGGGTGTATCATACTGGGCTGAGGGTACAGCAAGCCCCAAGAGAACTAACAGCTATAGAAATGTCTGTCATACTGTGTTAGCTACTGCTCAGGCGTAGGAGCAACACTCTCCATGTTACTTCCAAAAACAGCTTGTGCCCAAGTGTAACGGCCAGCTTTGAGTGGTAGAAGAAAAATGGCGTTATAACGAGGTAAGGCCGACCAGTGTGATGACCAGTAGAGTGTGCGCCCCATGGAGGCTGGCTCCTTGGCAGCGGCCACAGGTTCGAATCCAACCCATGGCCCTTGGCTGCATGTCATCCCCCCCCCTTCTTTCTCCTCTCCTTTCTTCAAGCTGTCTTGACAATTAAAGGCCATAAAAGCCCCAAAAAATGCTGATTAAATTAAAAAAAACGGTTTCATGCTATTCTGCTGATCAACAGTTGTTGAAAAGGGTGGAGCGATGCCCCGATGAAGGCAGGGACGGAGGAGACAAGCAGCAGCATAATGTAAACCATGCAATATAAAAAACATTGCTTCGCAAATTATTTATGAGGACAGAAATGCATTCATGTTTTGTTAGATCTTTGAAAGATACCCAAAGTGTGCTTTGGTAAGAAACAGTGTTTCTTTACAAGAAAACTCCACATTGCACCTTTGGGTATTTTTTGGGAACTTTATTTTCTGGTTAATGGTGGACAGTAGAGAGCAGAGTTTGACATTAGCACTCACACACAGCAAATGCGGGTAGAATTTGGTAGTGGCACGTAAACCAGTCACTATAACCAGCCAGCCAGGGCAGGCTCTGATTGGACAATAGTTTTGTCTGTTACGATGGTCAGTGTGTCAGATGAGGATATAATACAAACTCATAAAATATTGCTGTGACTTTGCTGAGAGACATGACAGACTACATGTTGATCCATGACAAGTTCACCGTCTTTCACCACACGCATGATGTCATCAGGAAGGAGGTGCCAGGACCTGACTTCCAGGAACAATAGAGCTCAACAGTCCCGCACTCTCCTCCGAGAGACCTTGGGTTCCGGAAGTAAATTTCGCATTCATTTCTCCCATTGACGTCTGTAAATATCCGTATATAAAGAGTTTTAGACCATGCCTTAGGCTAACCAGACGGTATGTGACTCATAAGCATACAACAGCATCATCATTTCGAGTGAAAAAAACTAACAGAAAATCCAAAAAATGTCAAAGGTACAAGACTGTGTACATATTTTCTAGGGCTGTCAAACGATTAATATTTTTTAATCACGATTAATCGATGAATTTCTATAGTTAATCGCGATTAATCGCATGTTTTATCGCATGATTAAAATTGTATTATTTAGCATTTCAGAACTGTTATTAAGTACATATTAACAATGGAAAGCCATTCTGACCAGTGTATCTTGATTGGGAATCAAATGAATGCAAAGAAAGTGACTTTATGAACTTGACTTTAAGATTCGTATTTGTTGATTATTTATTTATTTACTGTAAACAAAAGAAAAATGTATGAATCTTGTCACACATTTGAATCTAGAGTCAATATCGTGTGCAGTAACTCCTAAATCATTTTGATTCCTCACTGACGTCCAGTGATCACCTTGCATCACTTGCAGCAGTTCCAGTTGGGCTGCTTTGTCTGTGTCGTACAGGCTGTGTATGTGTGACACGATCACGTTCTACGATGCAGACGGGTCTGCAGTTAGTTGTCAACCATTTTGCAAGAGTGGTAGTCATTTTTTTGGGATTTGGTTTCATCCACAGGTCGGCAAGTAGCATTCTCCAAAATAGTGCTTAGCCTGAGCCTGCTAGCATCAACCTGAGTCACGTTAACTGTACTACTATGCTTAGCTCGTAGGTGGTAGCTCAAGCTTCACATGCTTCAGTGATATTTTAATTCGGCTTTACAAAATGTGCATATGGCTTTCGACCCATCCGGGAGTTTTGGAAAATAAAAAGCGCCATTCAGAATTGCGTTGCTGCTGTCTGCAGCCTGCAGCAGCAAGATGTGTTATGAGGAAGTATGGCCAAGTGCAGCAAAGGGTCACAATAGTAGCCTGTTAGACACAACGCGAAGCCGAGTGAAGTGAAAATTAATTAATAAATGGCGGCATGCGATTAATGCCATTACAAAAAATTAACGCGTTATACTCGGCCTTTAATCGCATCGCGATTAACACGTTAATGCTGACAGCCCTAATATTTTCATTTCAGAGCGAAGGAACTACTCATCCCATAAACCACCACGCACCACTGAATAAAGGAAGCTACGTTAGTTTAGCTAACACCTAAATTTATATATAATATTACAGCATGTAATAACTTTAAAAAACCCTCAGAATAAAACCTGAAAATAACCGTTCAAATATATAACAGCTGTTACGTCAGCTGTAGCCTGCTTTACCCAGTGTTTAGTTTCAGTTAACGTTATTTCAGACTGAATCAAGCTGTCAGCTAGCGGTTAGCCGAATTAGCTGTTAGCTAAACTAACGCTTGCTGTCTTGTGTTCGGAAAAGCCTTAAAAAAAGAAAGCAAAAAACAACAGAAATTTCATCTGTTTCACAACATTTTATCTTTCACATCATCCCTCATCAGCGCTCTGTAGTCCTATAGGTCAAAGTCACGTTTGTGAGGAAAATTGTCAACCAGTTACCCTCTGTCTATCGTTTCAGTGTGATTTTACTGTAATAATTCTACAGTGAACTTTCCAACTTGTTATGGCTATTACTTGCAGTGTCCCTGCAGTCTCCATCAATTTCTCTTTTTGACTGATGTTTGCCAAGAGAATTAGACAGGCCTTCCATTAGCAAGTGCTGAGTCTCATCCTGCTTGTCTCAAGAGACACCCACTGGATCATCTTGACCTAAATATCCCAGCATACTGCTGTTGCCAGCAAACAGAGGCAATAGAACTGATGTGTGTCCTCGCTGAGTTATATCAAGAAATATGAAATGAGATTTATACTTAATGTATACTTAATGCTCAGAATCAGTTTCTTTTTTTATTTGGGACAACTTTTCTTCTTCGGTCCACACAAAATACAAGACAAAACATTCAAACATCACATTATAGACAATCTACAATATTAACCATCATCAGTGTGTGTTAGCTGTGGATATACTGAAGATAGGTTTCTTAAGGCACACGTACTGAACCAAACGCTTGCAGCTGTGTTGTAAACCACTGGACCAGATTATTATCTCTGGTAAAAAGTAAGAACACCTTGTGATGATAGACCTTCCTCCTCTTTAAACCTGCTCAATAGATCCTTGCAAAGAGATGCACAGCTCTTGGGCTGTCATTAGAACACGCCTGGAGCCAAATATCATACTTTTGGTTTTTGAGAGACCTAATCAGAAACCAGCATCAACTCTTTATGCATTGCTTTGCATTGTGGTATCATCAGCATACAATGCATACATTTTTTAATACACATGGCAGATCATTTGCAAATATAAAATAAAGGAGAGGTCATAGACAGCTGCCCTGGGGAACTGTAGTGATTTAATATTTTCAGTGTAGTTATTTATTTTTTTACTGTTTCATTTAGTCAATTATTTTCCTGTATTACCGTTTCCCTGGTATTTGTTCATGGTTATGTTTTGTGTCTTGTTTTACTTCCTGCCTTGTGTGTTTTCCTGCCTTTGTGATTTTCTGCTCTGCCCTGAGGGCTGTTTCACAAAACCAAGATAAGGGATTAAACCGGTATTTCCCAGTTATCTGGCTCAATTTAGCCTTGACCCGGTTTCACAAAAGCAGAGGCACCTAAGTTACAATGGAGATTTATTCTCTACAACTAGCCTGCTCCTGACCAGGCTACAGTCAGGTCCATAAATATTGGGACATCGACACAATTCTAATCTTTTTGGCTCTATACACCACCACAATGGAGTTGAAATGAAACGAACAAGATGTGCTTTAACTGCAGACTTTCAGCTTTAATTTGAGGGTATTTACATCCAAATCAGGTGAACGGTGTAGGAATTACAACAGTTTGTATATGTGCCTCCCACTTTTTAAGGGACCAAAAGTAATGGGACAGATTAACAATCATAAATCAAACTTTCACTTTTTAATACTTGGTTGCAAATCCTTTGCAATCAATTCCAGCCTGAAGTTTGGAAGGCATAGACATCACCAGACGCTGGGTTTCATCCCTGGTGATGCTCTGCCAGGCCTCTACTGCAACTGTCTTCAGTTCCTGCTTGTTCTTGGGGCATTTTCCCTTCAGTTTTGTCTTCAGCAAGTGAAATGCATGCTCAATCGGATTCAGGTCAGGTGATTGACTTGGCCATTGCATAACATTCCACTTCTTTCCCTTAAAAAACTCTTTGGTTGCTTTCGCAGTATGCTTCGGGTCATTGTCCATCTGCACTGTGAAGCGCCGTCCAATGAGTTCTGAAGCATTTGGCTGAATATGAGCAGATAATATTGCCCGAAACACTTCAGAATTCATCCTGCTGCTTTTGTCAGCAGTCACATCATCAATAAATACAAGAGAACCAGTTCCATTGGCAGCCATACATGCCCACGCCATGACACTACCACCACCATACTTCACTGATGAGGTGGTATGCTTTGGATCATGAGCAGTTCCTTTCCTTCTCCATACTCTTCTCTTCCCATCACTCTGGTACAAGTTGATCTTTGTCTCATCTGTCCATAGGATGTTGTTCCAGAAATGTGAAGGCTTTTTTTAGATGTTGTTTGGCAAACTCTAATCTGGCCTTCCTGTTTTTGAGGCTCACCAATGGTTTACATCTTGTAGTGAACCCTCTGTATTCACTCTGGTGAAGTCTTCTCTTGATTGTTGACTTTGACACACATACACCTACCTCCTGGAGAGTGTTCTTGATCTGGCCAACTGTTGTGAAGGGTGTTTTTCTTCACCAGGGAAAGTATTCTTCTGTCATCCACCACAGTTGTTTTCCGTGGTCTTCTGGGTCTTTTGGTGTTGCTGAGCTCACCGGTGCGTTCTTTCTTTTTAAGAATGTTCCAAACAGTTGATTTGGCCACACCTAATGTTTTTGCTATCTCTCTGATGGGTTTGTTTAGATTTTTCAGCCTAATGATGGCTTGCTTCACTGATAGTGACAGCTCTTTGGCTCTCATATTGAGAGTTGACAGCAACAGATTCCAAATGCAAATAGCACACTTGAAATGAACTCTGGACCTTTTATCTGCTCCTTGTAAATGGGATAATGAGGGAATAACACACACCTGGCCATGGAACAGCTGAGCAGCCAATTGTCCCATTACTTTTGGTCCCTTAAAAAGTGGGAGGCACATATACAAACTGTTGTAATTCCTACACCGTTCACCTGATTTGGATGTAAATACCCTCAAATTAAAGCTGAAAGTCTGCAGTTAGCAGAAAGCAACCAACGGGTTTTTTAAGGGAAAGAAGTGGAATGTTATGCAATGGCCAAGTCAATCACCTGACCTGAATCCGATTGAGCATGCATTTCACTTGCTGAAGACAAAACTGAAGGGAAAATGCCCCAAGAACAAGCAGGAACTGAAGACAGTTGCAGTAGAGGCCTGGCAGAGCATCACCAGGGATGAAACCCAGCATCTGGTGATGTCTATGCGTTCCAGACTTCAGGCTGGAATTGAATGCAAAGGATTTGCAACCAAGTATTAAAAAGTGAAAGTTTGATTTATGATTGTTAATCTGTCCCATTACTTTTGGTCCCTTAAAAAGTGGGAGGCACATATACAAACTGTTGTAATTCCTACACCGTTCACCTGATTTGGATGTAAATACCCTCAAATTAAAGCTGAAAGTCTGCAGTTAAAGCACATCTTGTTCGTTTCATTTCAACTCCATTGTGGTGGTGTATAGAGCCAAAAAGATTAGAATTGTGTCGATGTCCCAATATTTATGGACCTGACTGTATAAAGTGATGTACATGTGTGTTTCTATAGTGGACCAATGCACCTTAAATTATTTTAGTCGATTAATTTTTTTGTATTCTTTAATGACTATAATTTGGGAGGACTGTACAATTTTAAGAACATATCCTAATTGTACAATCCTCCCAAATTAAAGTCTTAGTTCATTGAACCAATACTTAACTATATAGTGTAGACAATTGTTTACAGTGTGCATGAAATGTATCACTTAATTCTCTTTATAGTTTCTAGATTTTAGAGACCAATTTCTTCAGTGTCTTTCTTTTCTATGTCAATATATACAAGGGAGCAAAGCATATAATATGTAGAGAAGGAAACTTGTCCTCTAAAAATAAAAAAAAACATGTGAGAAAAAGCGTGGCAGATAATAGCGGACAGACTGAATGATATATCTAAAAATATTAATTTACGAACTACTGCTCTTAACTGAAAGCATTCAATGAGTCACTGTCATTTGCAAAAATAAACAGTTGTACACTTTGCATTAAAAGCGAGCAGTGGAAGTTAATGTTACTTAGGACATTAATATTTTAGCCGATGAGAGAGAGAGGGATAAACAAAGTTAAAGAGATATTTACGCATCGTATTATAGCGTTGTAGAAAATTGATCTTCATGGTAAATTTTATCTTCTGCTTACTTTTAAGGCAAAGAGTACAACTGTTAATGTGTGCAAATGATTAGTAGCCTAATCCTTGGATGGTATGATTATGACGGTTTCAATTCAGAGCAGTGGTCAGTTAATGTATATTTTTAGGCTACATATGCATTCAGTCGGTCCGCGATCATCTGCCACATTTTCTCTCGCTATTTCATTACAGCGGCCGTGTTTATTTTTTTCCAAATAATGTGTTTCACGTTATCATACTTCCACAATAAGCTGCTGCACACTCTGTATAAATTATGAACAATGTGTATTCTCCATTTTAGCATCAGTAAATCTGTGATTGACCTCACGGTATGTTAAGGAAAGCAGTGAACGTGCATCTATCTGAATTACTTCAGCCTGGCTCGACCTAGTCACTCCTCCTCAGCCTGGCTTGGCCTTCGTGAAACGCACCAAGCCAGGCTGCACAGATTAGACTAGGTCAAGCTTCGCTTTATCAGTTATCCTGGATTTATAAATTCTGCTTTTGTGAAACAGCCCCCTGATGTGTCTCACCTGTTGATCAGCCCTCATGTCACCTGTCCCTCGTTACTACCCTCATTACCTTGTGTTTTTAGTCTCTGTGCTTTCTTTGTCTGATGTGCAATCGTTGTCATTATGTGTGTCTTTTCCTTTGTCTCTATCTGGGAACTTGTATTTCTAGTGTTTTGGGTTATTCCTAATCTTCTGTGCCCCAAGTGTTTTTGGATTTGATTTTTGCCTGCTTTATTTAATAAAACTTTGAAACCTTACGTTACTCCTTGTCTGCATTTTTGGGTCCAAACCTGAAAAACTACTGACAGACAGGGTACCGTTGGACAAAAGTTAAATCTATAAGATCAAAAGCTGCACTGAAGGACACACCATTAATAGTCTTTCAATGTGTTTCAACCAGTAATTTGTTAATCGTGTTAATATGCATGTTGGAATTCAGAGTTGATACTGTTTTCTGAGAATGTGAGTAATGCTGAATCTGTTTGAAGACAATACTCTCCATAATTGTGCTCAAAATGAGCAGAAAGCTAATAGGCTGACGATATGGTCCAGTAAATGAGTCTTTGCTATTATTTTTATAAAATAGTATAATTTGCTATTTCCCACATTTGTGGATAAACACTTTCATCCAGATAGATTGTGAACCGGAACCGGAAGGTAACGCAGTGTGAGAGTGTGGAGGGAGAGAAGACAGATGGAGAAAAACAGTATTATTTCGAGAAAAATGTTGTACTAGTTGCTTAATTTTTTGTTTCTTATTAGCCCCTGGTAGCCTTCAGTCATCTACGCAAATCTACGTACCTGTGCGTGGAGGACCGCACATTTTCTAAAAGTAGTAAACATTAGCTTCAGGTTAACGCCAGCTCCATGGCTACCTCCACACCTAGCGAGTCCCCACTTCCCCATAGGATTTCCTCGTTGCTTGAAAACGCAAACAAAGAAATTTCTGACCTTAGGGAAGAAGTTCGTCAGCTCTCAGAGGACTTAAAAACCAAAGATGCCTTGTTAACAGTCTACCTGGACGTTGCTCAAAATCAATCGCTCCAAATCACAACTCTCTTGGTGGCTTTCCAGGATACTGTGCTTTGGGACCCATCCGCCTGCCCACATCCATCTTCTTGCTCGACACCGACCATCAGGCCATCCTGGACTAAAGTGGTTTGCGGCCAAAAGAGAGCCTCGGGTAGGGCTCCATCGCCTCCTGCCCTCACCTCTCCAGTCGCTTCAATGCCCTGTGGAAGCCGAATATTCCCCCGGTAACGACCACTGTGGTTACCCGGGCTCGACCCACTTCAAAGCCGACTGACCAGCTGTCGTCACGGGAGAGGACCGCTGCCTAGTAGTTGTAGTCAGACGGTCCGATGGCCTCCCTTGCCTGAACCGGCCAAATGACAATCTTCCTCTAAAACATTCTCCCCCACCGAATGGTAAGCAATATTCCTCTTCTTTTCCTTGCCCATCTGAAACCGATACTGGCTGTTTTGTTCCTGCCACCGGCCATTCACGCCCCCCCACTCCTCGTCTGCGCTTCCCCCCAACCACAATAATTATTGGTGACTCCATCACCCGGGAAATACGGTTTTTTAATGCTGTCACACACTGCTTTTCTGGAGCCAAAGTTGCAGACATCCTGGCTAAAGCTGTGGACATGATACCCTCACTCCCGACCTCTATTAAACGCATCGTGGGCCATTGTGGACATAACAACCTGTCCTATCAGCAGAGTGAGCGCACAAAGAAAGACTTTGGTATGCTCATTGAAGCTTTAAAAAGCACTGGGAAGAAGATTTTTATTTCGGGCCCACTTCCATCTCGAGGTCGGAGTATGCCTTTTAAGTAGACTACTCATCCTCAACACCTGGCTCCAGCTTACATGCAACATCCACAAGATAGGTTTTATTGACAATTTTAATCTGTTTTGGGTACGTGGCTCCCTGTTCAGCAGGGACGGGATTCATCTCAATAGACGCAGCAGCCACATGCTATGTGAGAATCTGCGGCACACCGTGCAGACCAAGACCTTTGATTGACTGTTTGCACCCCGTAAACACACACACAAGCGCACTTCCCAGTCATACTCTCCCATAAGCTCTCACTCCTTTACAAATAACTCTGCTAACCCACAGACCAGCTATATCATTCCAGTAAGAATCAATAATATCAGTAATCACAGGTACAGCGCTACACGCTCCTCTGTGCTTCCTTTGGAGCAGCCACCCATTCATAATCCCATAACTACGGTGTCTGTCCCCCGACTGAGATCGGTCAAATCAAATGTAAACCAACGAGGTGCTATACTTAACAACCTAATTGGAATTAAAACAACCACTGCAACGATAGAACAGAATAGGAGAATCAAATGTGGACTATTAAATATTAGATCTCTGTCTTCTAAAGCAATATTGGTAAACAATTTGATATCAGATAATCAAATTGCTCTATTCTGTCTTACTGAAACATGGCTGGGACATCTAAATGAAGCCACTCCTCCCAGTCATACTGATACTCAAATTCCTTGAGGCCCAGGCCGAGGAGGGGGAGTTGCAGCCATATTTGACTCAAACCTGTTAAATAATCCTAAACCTAAACTAAATTATAACTCGTTTGAAAGTCTTGTTCTTAATCTTCAACATCCGATATGGAAAACATTACAGCCAATTATATTTGTTGTTGTTTACCGAGCGCCAGGCCCGTATTCTAAATTTGTATCTGAATTCTCAGAGTTTTTGTCATGTGTAGTCCTAAAATCAGATAAAATAATTATTGTAGGTGATTTTAATATTCATGTGGACCTTGACAGCAATAGCCTTAGTACTGCCTTCAACTTACTACTAGATTCAATTGGCTTCAGTCAGAGTGTGCATAAGGTCACTCACTGTTTTAACCACACCCTCGACCTTCTGCTGTCATATGGCATCAAAATTGAAGATTTAATAGTATTTCCACAGAATTCCTTATTATCAGACCATTTTTTAATAACTTTCGAATTCTTACTACCCGACTATACGAAATTAAATAAAAGCTTCTACACTAGATGCCTATCTGACAGTGCTATAGCTAAATTTAAGGAAAATATTCCAACAGCATTTAACTCAATGTCGTGCTTTAATATAACAGAGGACCTTTATGTTAACTTTAGTCCCTCCCAAATTGATAATTTTGTTGACGGTGCTACGGCCTGCCTACGGACGACTTTAGACTCTGTTGCTCCCCTCAAAAAGAAGATGATGAAGCAAAAGAAACTAGCACCTTGGTATAACTCCCAAACTCGCAAATTAAAACAAATCTCACAAAAACTTGAAAGTAAATGGTGTTCCACTAAATTGGAAGAATCTCATTTAGATTGGCAAGACAGTTTGAAAACATATAGGAAGGCCCTCAGAAATGCCAGATCAGACTATTACTCATCATTGATAGAAGAAAATAAGAACAACCCAAGGTTTCTTTACTGCTCTACTGAGCCATCTATTCCCCCAGCTCTTAGTAGTGACGACTTCATGAGTTTCCTTACTGATGAAATGATAACAATTAGGGATGGAATTCATCACCTTTTGCCCTTAATTTCTAATGGTTCACCTTTGAATGCAGGAGTGCTAGAAAGAACGGCAGGCCCTGACATATAATTAGACTGCTTTTTTCCTATCGACCTTCAACAACTAATGCTAAAGGTCTCTTCAGCAAAGCCATCTACCTGTCTATTAGACCCCATCCCAACTAGGCTACTTAAAGAAGTGTTATCTGTGGTTAACACTTCATTACTAGATATGATCAATATGTCTTTATTTACAGGTTATGTACCGCAGTCATTTAAAGTAACTGTGATAAAACCTCTTCTGCCCACCCTCGATCTTGAGGTCTTAGCCAACTATAGACCTATATCAAACCTTCCCTTTCTCTCCAAGATCCTTGAGAAAGTAGTCGCCAATCAGTTATGTGACTTTTTACATAGGAAAAGTCTATTTGAGGACTTTCAGTCAGGATTTAGAAAGCATCATAGCACAGAGACGGCACTGGTGAAAATTACTAACGACCTTCTAATTGCTGCTGACAAAGGACTTGTCTCTATACTTGTCTTATTAGATCTTAGTGCTGCATTCAACACTATTGACCATACCATCCTTTTACAGAGACTGGAACATTTAGTTGGCATTAAAGGAATCGCTCTAGATATCAAATCATGGATGACCTACAATTTCCTGATGTTAAACTCAAACAATTACTGAAGTTATTGTGCTGGGCCCTAAACACCTCCGAACATCATTATCCCAAGATATAATTACTCTGGATGGCATTGCCATGGCCTCCAGCACTACTGTCAGAAATCTAGGAGTTATTTTTGATCAGGATATATCCTATATATAGCCCACTTAAAACAAACCTCTAGAACAGCTTTTTTTCACCTTCGTAACATTTCCAAAATTAGGAACATATTGTCTTAAAACGATGCTGAAAAACTAGTCCATGCATTTGTTACTTCCAGGCTGCACTATTGTAATTCCCTATTATCAGGATGCTCAAATAAAACTCTTAGGACTCTCCAGCTGATCCAGAATGCTGCAGCGCGTGTTCTGACAAGAACTAAGAAAAGAGATTATATTTGTCCTGTATTAGCTTCTCTGCATTGGCTTCCTGTAAAATCCAGGATTGAATTTAAAATCCTTCTCCTGACCTACAAAGCTCTAAATGGTCAAGCACCATCATATCTTGAAGAGCTCATAGTACCTTATTGTCCCACTAGAGCACTGCGCTCCCAGAATGCAGAGTTACTTGTGGTTCCTAGAGTCTCTAAAAGTAGAATGGGAGCCAGAGCATTTAGCTATCAGGCTCCTCTCCTGTGGAACCAGCTCCCAGTCTGGGTTCGGGTGGCAGACACTGTCACCACCTTTAAGAGTAAACTTAAAACTCTCCTCTTCGATAAAGCTTATAGTTAGGGAGTGAGGAGTTGCAGCGTTCGCCTAGACCGGCAGGGGAAGGTGTGTAGCCACAGTCATGACGCACTGCCTCCCTATCTCAGCTTCTTTTCATAGAAAGCTTACTATATTTAGGGTATGAGGAGTTGCAGCGTTCGCCTAGACCGGCGGGGGTGGGTGTGTAGCCACAGTCATGGCGCACCCCCACCCTATCTCTGCTTCTCCCCATAGAAAGCTTACATATACTTAGGGAGTAATGAGTCGCAGCGTTAGCCTAGACTGGCGGGGGAAGGAGTGTAGCCACAATCACGAAACACAGCCTCCCTATCTCCCCTTCTCTGCAGCTCTTAGTTATGCGGTTATAGTTAGAGACTACCGGGGTACTGCCACGCCCTGTTCCGTCTACGACACCATGAACTATTATAACTATTACAATATCTTTATTGTGACTATTATTGCCATTGTTCATCATACCCCCAACCGGCACCGTCAGACACCTCCTACCAAGAGCCTGGGTCTGTCCGAGGTTTCTTCCTAAAAGGGAGTTGTTCCTCGCCACTGTCGCACTTACGCATTCATGCATGCTCTTGGGGGAATCACTGGAATTGTTGGGTCCTTGTAAATTATAGTGTGGTCTAGACCTCCTCTATCTGTAAAGTGTCCTGAGATAATTCCTGTTATGATTTGACACTATAAATAAAATTGAATTGAATTGAATATAAATACAAAATACGACACATTGGCTTTGCCACAATCCTATCTGAAAGCTGTAGTAATTTACCATCCAAATTAAAAAGGGTTCTCACACTTTTTTTTTTTTTTACATTTCTTCTGTGTTTACATTTTTTAAGTCAAATTGGTTAGGTTAAACCCTGTGTATCAAAAGCTTCCTCACTTTATATTCTGATAGGTAATAGAGTAAAATGGTGAATCTGCTACATAACAGGAAGCACTCAACTGCAATTTAGCACCCATTCCTCGTCAGCCACAGCCTGTCCCAAAAAATGAGGCAGATCATTCTTTTAACACACTAACACTAGCCTTACTAAACGGCAGGTCTTTGGCTGGAAAATCATTTTTAATCAATGATTTTATTAAGCACAATCTTAATTTTATGTTTTTAACTGAAACCTGGTTGGACCATAATAACAGTGCTGCTGTTCTCATTGAGTCAGCTCCCCCTAACTTCAGTTTTATGATTAAGAATAAAGTGAATAAGAAAGGAGGTGGAGTCGCCATTTTGTTTATTGACTCATTCCAATGTACGCAAGTATCTTATGGAAATTGTGTTTATTTTGAATATGTGGCTCTTCAGGTAAGGTCCTCCCCTTGAGCTACATTTCTAAATATCTACAGGCCACCTAAATACTGTGCATCCTTCTTCGATGACTTCACTGAACTGCTGTCTATGAGCTGTATTAACTTTGACTGTGTAATTATTGCTGGTGATTTTAACATTCATATTGACAGCCCCCCGGATAGAGGGACCAAAGAACTGTCTTGTGTTTTTGAGAACTATGGACTGAATCAACATGTGACGGAGCCCACGCACAATAAGTGACACACTCTGGTCTTAATCATCATCTCCAAGGGTCTGAACATTTGTGACCGATGTTGCTCTCTCTGATCAGTCCTGTGTTTTATTTGACAGCACTATCTTTATGCACACAGGTGTTCAAACTGATCAGAAAACGGTATATCACTGAAAAAAACAGTGAAACATTCATTTAGCGTTTCTCCTCCACACCTCTCTTGGGTCTCACTCAATGAGCTTTCAGATCATTTCAATTGTAAAATTACAAATGTTAGTGATGCCATTGCTCCCACTAAGGTGAAAGCTGTCTTTGTTAAGAAAAGTAAATTTACTTACTTCCAAATTCAGCAGTTACAGTGAAAATGTAAAGTATTGAATAATAATCATCATGCAATCTGTATGTAACTGTAAATAAGGCTGTATAGTGGTACAGTAGTTGGGAAGGGTAAATAAAATTGCTGTGGCCATTCAGTAAGACTACCTCACATAGAACTCCACACATGATGATGTCTTACAGAGAATATATCAAGCCTGGAATGAAAGAAGCCATAGTGTAAAATAACCAGTGTTGCCACAGTTACTTTGAAAAAGTAACTTAGTTACTTTACAGATTACTTGATTTTAAAAGTAACTTAGTTACTTTACAGATTACTTGATTTTAAAAGTAACAAAGTTAGTTTACAAGTTACTTTATTAGTTACATTGAACAACTGCCGACAACACCCCCACAGCCTCAACATAAAAATGACAGCTGGTTTACTGTGAGGCAGCTGGGCATGGCCAGTAGTACGGATCTTGTTTATTATGGCACGAAAGAGAGCGAGTCAACCGTGTTAAGGGCAGCATTTCCGCTACAACATACTGCCCCATCAACTTCTTCAACTCTCCCCCACTTACTGGTTTTGCACCGAGGTCCAGCTTTTGTTATTTGGGTGGTGGGGGACCTCCTGCTCTCTGCTTCGCACCACCTGGTGGGACTTGCTCTGTAAGTTTGACTGCAGTGCTGCGACTCCAAATGTTTCTTCAAATTTGACGTAGTGTCTTTGTAGCTAGATAGCACTTTGTCGCCACCAGCACAGAGTGGACAACCAACCTTAATATTGCCGTCTTTAGCTGACACAAACTCAAAATAGTGACTGTATTTCCAGCTAGAAAACGCGCATCTCTCTCCTCCCTCCATTGTTGTTTACGTTTGTGTCGCTGCGTGGTACAAGTGAACTGTCCACATGCTGAAAACGTGACCTGTCCTCATGCTGAAAACGTGACTTGTCGCATACGTTACTTCACTCCCTGAGATGCAAGAAGAAAGCAAAAATATATATTGGGATTAAGGAAAATGACAAAAATAGTAACGCACAGTGACTTGGATAAGTAACTTTAATCTGATTACTGGTTGGGAAATAGTAACGCATTAGATTACTCGTTACTGAAAAAAGTGGTCAGATTAGAGTAACGAGTTACTGGAATCACTGAAAATAACAACAAAAAAAACATCCGAACCAGAGTAAGTTATCAGTCAGACTCTGTGCTCACACTCCTTTCAGCTGATACAAGCTTACGAGCCAATCCTCCAGTATTTCCCAGAGCACTGCAGATTTCTTCTGCCTCAGTGCCTGCATTTATTTCCCATTTTCTCCCGCAGTTTGACCAACATTTATTTCACTGCTGTTTCTGAACAGTCAACAAATCACATTCCATCTAATGGGTTGACACTTGTACATGTTGTGAATTTGTAGCTAAGTAAGTGTTAGTCATGGTTGTAGTCTTGATACTAGCTTTTAGATATGCCATTGATTGTTGTTTTTTGCTCCTATGTTGTTTCTTTACATACATTCTATTATCATTCTGTCCTGGTTCAGGCGCTGGGTTTTAAACCAATTATCATACTCAGAAAAATATAGGGACAGGGATAACACTCTCACCTGGGTGTCTCTTTTGATGGAAGATTGATGCCATTAGTCTAATTAGGTGACTTCTTGACCTATCCCCCTCCCTTAAGAGGCTTTGCTTTCGGCCAAGTCGCCATTGTAAATACAAAAATGTTCTTAGGGACCAGGGGCGGGGGGGGAGCAATAATCTGTCAGGGGGAGTCCAGGGGATTTTATCAGAATACAGCATAGAAAATCTGCCTAGAAATAAAGGAAATATTGCACAGGACATAACAACACAATGTAATTTTGCTAAATAAAAAACATCACATTCATGATTAATTTAACTTAAATTTCACTTAAGGTGAAAAAATGTGTATATGTGGAAACAAACAAATTCAAAAATAAATTGGTCATGTGACAAGGGCTGGGAAGATTTTTTTCACAGAACCGTATAAAAATAAATTAATAAACTTGCTGCAAACTTCAACAAAGAAAACCTTGCTGTACACAGTTTCAGATAACAGGAAACAGAATAGAAATAAAGTGCAATACACAATTTATTTCTTACAGCAACAAGTGCTCTACAGCGAGTTCAATATGTTTCTGCTTGGCTAAAATAATAAAATGTATTATTATTTACTTCTAAACTGGCCTCAACATTTTAACAAAGTACACAGTTGCCATTTCACCGGATGTCCGTTACCTTCCTCTTCCTTTGTGTTGGCGTTCTAACCTCTGGTGGATTTGTGAGGACTATGGTTAACTGCTCCTCAGATCTCTGCAGGGTAAATCCAGACAGCTAGCTGGACTATCTGTCCAATCGGAGTTTTCTGTTGTACAACTAAAACTACTTTTGAACGTACACATGCTCCACCAAAACAAGTTCCTTCCTGAGACTATTTAGCAGAGGCACCAGGCCTGCAGCCGGCGCTTGGCAACGCCCAAGACAATTGTGATTGGTTTAAAGAAATGCCAATAAACCAGAGCACGTTTTTCTCCCAACCAGGAATGCTGTGTGGACTAGCCAGACCTTTCTCTGGCCAGGTCTGGCAGTGCGAGACTAAGGGCTCAGTAACAGATGAGTTTTTAGCCATGCTAGTGGCATGGCTATAGGGATGCCAGTCAGTCCACCACTGAAATGACATAAATATATGTTTGCTACCTAATCATGTTTTATGTGTTATAGCTGTTGGGGAGCACATGTGAAATTAAAGGTACCCTGTGGAGTTATTGGCCACTAGTAGCACTATGGAGCAATGTTTTTACGAGTGGGTCCCCCTTTTATATGTTGATCACATGTATGAGGATGCTGAAGCAACATCATTTCCTGCAGAATGTTTCAAGCTGTTCCACTGATCTATAGCTAGCAGCAGTAATGTGTCATGAAATGTGGCCAGCTAATATAGTTAATATAAGCAAGAAGACTGCAAGCTAGAAAACAGACATTTTCACAAGGAAACACAACAGCTTTAAACAGCTTTTAGCTTTTATTTTGTTTTCTGTAACTTCAAATGCTTTGCACAGTAGTCCACATAAATATCAGCATATGGAAGAAACTCAATTCTAAATCAAATTTCCTGTATGTTTAGGATATATTTGCATTGTTGATTGTGCATAAAGTCTTTGAAAATGCAGGTAAGATATGGGATTCATCATCTTTTTCTCATTTCTTTTCTGGAATCAAAACACTATAAATGTGGGATCATAGTGTTCTAATAAACAGATAAATACATTATGGAAGGTGAATAGCGGATGGATTTAAAGTCTTGTACCACTTACCCTGCCATTTCTGCCTCCAAACACCCTGATTTAAGTACAAATATCAATGGATAATCTCTCTGTGTATCACAAGATAATTCTTATGTTGGAGACATATGAGTGGTTATTTAGTATTGCTTGGCATTCAGTTTTATGATAATGTTATTTTTCATGATTAAGCTATTAAAATCAGTTTGCCCTTCATTGATTTAAAAGAGAAATTCCAACTGTGGATCCTCTTGTACTAATGTGTGTATATATATCATAAATCTGTGATGCTGAATGCATGCCAGGATTGATGTTGGAATTAAATGTTGCAATTAATGCTTCTCATGGTGTATCCTTGAGTTAGCTACTAAATGTGCTATATTTTTCAGAGAGACTGAGAACAACCTCCAAAAAACTAGAGTGAAGTTGTTGACTTCAGCTGATTAATACTGCATAGTCCTTCCCAAAATGTCCTCATACCCAGGGCTTATATATATGGCTTCATGGTTGCCATAGTGCGCATGTATGCGCATAAACTATAAAATCTGATTTAATATAATTTGACAAACTGTAAATAAAATACAACAAGGTGAAACAAGCCTCTGCTGTGAACACTTAAACACTAAACAAAGCCATGCAGATACTGTGGTAAAGCGTGACTATTAGAGCTGGGGCTTTACATGGAGTGTGTCAGTCAGTCACATGTCAATGGCGTCATATAACCTTTGACCCCCCCAGTTGCTCTATCCTACATCAAAACACGGGAAACAGGAGATGATACCTTAGAGAGTAATAGTATAACATACCATGTTACAGAATTATACTCAGTAACAATAATACATCATTTTGTTCATTAATGACATGCCCCTTTGCAACACGGTAATACATTGGAGACATAATTTATTGATATAATATTTACTATCAATCCAGCTTACTACAATGCACTATGTTGACAAGTAGCTCATACTAATGCTTGGTGGCTAAACTGTACCATAACAATATAAGGTTATAAGACCCCAGGCACTGGCACATTGGCAATAATGGTTAACAAGAAAGACAAAAACTCCCATGATCCCATGCAACTTGGATCTTGGAAATGTAGATGTAAATGTAAATGTAAATGTAAGTGTATAGTTGTATGTTGTTGTATTGTTGCAGGTGTAACGGGCCGGCTACATTGCATGGACGTGAGCAGACGTTCCAACGCTACACTTCCACTATAATCTATGAAAATGGCGACACCAGACAGAGAGCAGAGATCTGCTCTACAGGCGTAAAAACAGGACAGTCTTCTATTTATATATTTCACGCGAGGTGTGTGCAGCTCTTTCACACAGAAATGTATCATAAAGTGTCTATATTTCTTTTAAATTAAACTACCGATATACAGGCAACAACTTAATGACTGTCAGTGAGCGTGTTGGCAGTTTCATTTTTAAAAGGGGTTTCTGGTTTCCATCACCTACGTCCTCTGATAACAGTAGATTGATGTTTCACAACGCTGTGCCGGCTCCAAAAAACTGAAGAAGGAACAACAATTCCAAAGAAAAGCTCAATCCTACGCCAGGTGGCACAGCAGGTGGAGACGGTTAAAAGATCCATTCAGGTGTACATCCACGCCGCTAACGGTCCGCATATGTTACGCAATCAATGTAGCCAAAGCATGAGTGTCTTATGACCTACAATTTTGTATGCTGTTCAAATCTATTAGATTTTTTCTGTAATTATATGATTGTGGAGTAGGGGCAGGACTTTATAAGCATTGTGCTTCCACCTGCTACTTCTCAAACTTATCCTTCTTTTTTCTTCTTCTTCTTCTTTGTTGTCTATGTTTGTGTTTTGTTCTTTGTGTTTTTTATTTTACAGCATACTGTTTGTTCAACATAAATACAAAATCTAATCAAATCAAACTTCATGGTGTCATCAGAAAGTCAGTTTTGATTATGGCAATGCTATCAATCTAGCCACCACATTGTTCTGGTCTTCCGTAGCCGTGGCGATGGTGAGAGAGCGTGACTGCTCCATCTTAGACACAAGCAAGATAGCTCTGGCCCCGGAAGACCCAGGGCCATGATTTTTGGTCCCACACCCACTATTAATCAAAATGAATACACCTGTCACTTTCTAAACAAACACGGCCTTCTGTCCCGTGTATGAAGTCTTAACCAGTGAGTGAGCCAGCTGACCTTTTCCCTGTCTAGAAACAAGATGGTAATAATTGCCGCTGTTCATCATGTTATTCCATTGTCCCCACTGCTATAATTATTATGAATCATACTTCTGTATATATCTTTCTCTCTCTCTATGTCTCCCTACCCCATCCGTCAGCGGCAGAAGGCCGCCCACCAAGAGTCTGGGTCTGTCTGAGGTTTCTGTCTGTTTAAAGGAAGGTTTTCCTCTCCGCTGTCACACCAAATGTCTGCTCTTGGGTGGGATTGTTGTGTCTCTGTAAATTATAAGTGTGTCCTGAGACAACTTCTATTATGATTTGACACTGAATAAAATTGAAATCAATTGAGTTAAGTAGTATTCATTTTTACCATGTTCACATCTTAGTTTGACATGTTAGCATGCTAACATTTGATCATTAGGCTGATGGAAACATTATTAGTTTCAAATTAAATGTGAACCTGATGATGGCACTAAATGAGAAGGATCGCCAAAGTGATTATAATTAATCCCGAGGATGACATTCTGAGTTCAGCAAATTCCAGTCCATCCAACAGTTGTTACACTAAAAACCATAAATGTCATAGAGAGGAAGAGGAACAGTCAGTCTCTCTACCTCCTCTAGCCTCACCTGAGCCTCGTTGCCTTCAACATTTAATATCTTTTTTAAAGTTCTTATATCCATAGACTTGAAGTCTTGCCTTAGTGAACTAGTAACACTGGTAGGGAGAAGTAGATCTGCTGCTTGAATGACACACAGAAGACCCAAAACAAACGTGTTTTTGATAAACAATATCAAATTATTTTCGAGGGCTTTAATGCATAATTGGAATGAGAGATGAATGGATCCTGGGCTATTTTTTTAAATTATTCTTAGTTTTGTAAATTATAACATCTAATCATTTAGAGAACCTTTAGCTTTAGCTCCAACGGCCAGGCCTGACGGCGCTAATGGGAAGCTGTACAGTTGCTATCACTGATCCTGATTCATCACATAGCTAACAACAAACAGCTGGCTGCAGCCCTTCATCCTGTGAGTGGACGGCTTCCATCATAATGAGCTGGACTGCTGCAGCATTCAGATTAGCCACATGGAAGATAGGTGGAAAAGCTGGCATGGGGTCGTTCACGTGACGCGGTGCTGTTTTTAGATGTCTGACGCATGCCCTCCCTCCACCTCCAAAACTCCCCAACTCCCCCTGCGAGCATCACTGGATTAAAATAGCCAGATGCAGATATGTTACAGCTCTGCTACACTATGTCAATAACTCGGATTTAGTTCAGATAGTTTCCTTCGTTGACAGTATTGGCAAAAAAGAGACAACAGAAGGTCTACCTGGCCTAAATGCCTAAATGCATACACAATATTTCATTTTTAATCAGAAACAGCTGAACTAAAGCCACTGTTGACCCAGAAGTTAATTCTGTCCTCGGTGGGAACACATCCATCATGGGACACTAAACTAAACTCTCCATCAAAATGGATTGGTGTAAATAGAAAATACAATTGATTATGATCATTTCTGTCTTCCAATTTTATTGTATTAACAATGTTAGGTCTAAAGCTTCCTGAAATAAAGGACGAAAATGATGAGACCGAAGCAAATTGAATTAAACTCAACTTCTTACAATATCTTTTATTAATTTTTACCAAATATGTACTTTCATACACAAGAGTGAGACACAAGAGAACTTCCAAATCATTTCATGTCTTATTTTCAAACTAACTCACAGATTCCCTCTCACTCATTCCATTGATTCAGCTCCACAACAAGCTCTGCTCTTTTACCCCCCCGTCAATCAATGATCACTTGGCTAAACTAGCTCTATTACTATGCAAATCCTGCCAAATTACCATACTTTCCCATCAGTGCTGTCCAGCTGGAACCTGCACCAATAACATACTTTAATATTCCACTGCACTATATTATTTATTGATATTTTAATATGTTTTAGCTTCATGGCTGAACTGAATGCTCCCAATGGATTCATATCGTTATATTGGCAGTTTTTAACATCAGATGATTTGTACAGCATTATAAACAGGACTTTAGTTCTGAAACTAAAACTTATTTGCCATTATGTAATTGAACTGGTGTAAATCGATCTCTTGAGTCGATTATTAAACTGGACTTATAAACACTGATCTGTCACCGGCCTGGCAAAGAAAACATTATCCCAGTAAAACAAGTTGTCATTTTTACAAGTTAGTATTTTTACAAATTAAACACAACATACCATAGCCAACTGTTAGGAATGCTGGTAGGTGGATTCTTTTGGAAGGCGTCAGGCTGCTTTTAGGATGCATGCTAAACTAAAGACTAAATGGGCACATTTTTTTAAATATATTTGATAAAATGAGAACCCTTCCTTTAAGACAGTGCCTCCTCCCAGCACCGAACCTGCTTCCCCTGTTTATAACCCATGAGATTCATGTGAGGGTGTTCAAAGTACAAATATAGTTACAATACATCCATATGCGTGTCTAATGTGAAGCATGTTTTACAACATGATGACCTGATGATGGCGCTAGAGGAAGAGTCCGCGGATCATCAAAGTCAGAGGAATTTTCAGGGAACCATGAATGTCAACTGAATGACATAGCAGACCAACAGACAGACAGACACACAGAGAGACAGACAGACAGACAGACAGACAGACAGACAGACCGACAGACAGACAGACAGACACACACACAGAGAGACAGACCGACAATTTCCACTGGAATGCGTAACGGCTGCGGATCCGCTCCGGAACGTCGGTGGATCCATTAGGATCCATTAAAGTCAGTGTGTGTATAGTGTGTGTATTGTGTGTATAGTACGTGTATTTCCACTGACTGCAGAACGGCTGCGTTCCGACTGCGTCCCGGCTCCGGTGGTCCGCAGCCCTCTGGAGCAGATACGCAGAGCTTCTATTTTTGCTGGACGCCGGAGAGCTCCGCAGCAATTCAGCACACGGCAGATAGTGCGGGACAGGAAGTCAAGCACAGAAACAAAATAAAAATCCGGTTAATTTTCAAAATAAAATACACCGTGCTCATGGCGGATCATATTTCCCTGCACTACACCTTGAAAACACAGCTCAGAGTAGTTTCCCCTCTACTCCTCTGTTGGTTTTGTGGTTCTATTCTACGTGAATTCGCGAGATATTGTGGGTCCTCGTGACTACAGCTGTCAGTCATGGCCGCAGCCGTGCCGCGACAAATCCGGACCTGGTGGGTATTGAAGGACGGCGGAGCACGCAGCCGTTCCAATAGACAGACAGCCAAACAGATAGAGAGACAGACAGAAAGACAGAGAGACAAAGAGACAAAGAGACAGACAGACAGACTCACATCCCTGGAGTCATGCAGCTAGCATAGCAAAAATGATATTTTCTTGCACACTGTCACAATAAAGTTGGACTTCTTTCCACACGTGTACAAAACTACAAAATGATGATGCTTGGTTTGGCAAATACACACTATGGAAAATACCCACTAGGTACACTTGTTAATACCAGTGCAAGCGGGTCCAGGTCGTGCAGAGCAGCATCTTCAGTCTGCTATGAAAGTAGCCATGGAAGATGGCAACTGACCAGTCAAGACCAGTAGGTAGGAGTGGAGCAGAGAAAGAGTTTGAGTCTGAGATAAGAATAAGGTCCTAAGAGCCAGAGAAGTCACAGAATGACAACAATAACTTATAGGGAAATAGTCATCTAATAAGTAAGGGATAAAAAGAAATAAAATCATCAAAGATAATTTTTTAACGACAATTCAGTTAAGCGTGGATGTGATGACATTGGAGAACATGTCACTTTGCACGCTGATGGAGTTTCCTGTTGTGACACCTGTACGCACATGTCTGATGTCTCCGGGGAGCTATTGGCAACACGTGCACTACAGAAGCATGCGCTAAAGCCAGAGGGCTTCACAGCTTCAGCTGTGCTCTGACCTACTTACCTGGGTGACCTGCTTTGTTTTTTGTGAGAGATAGATGACGCAGAAGCCCTGAGAAACAGGGCGAAGAGGAGGAGTGCTAAGATGGAGTTGAAAAACACCAGATGAAAAATCATTTGCAGACAGAGGTAGGCCACTAACACAGATTAAATCAATAGTTTCTCCAAGAGGGGGTGACGTGTGTGTGTGTGGGCCAAAGCTGCAACCCTAAGTATCTGACTTTCATCTTTCTCCATACTTACGGTTAAACTAACTGTGGCTGTACTGAAGTGTGACACTGTGTTGGATACACAGCAAACATGGCCTATCACATTTAGAGATGTAAAACAAGTGAGTTTTACAAGCGCCTGGTGAGCTCACCTGGTTGAGCGTACGCCCCATGTGCAGCGTCTCAGTCCTTGTCGCAGAGACTGTGGGTTTGGTTCCGACATGCGGCCCTTTGCTGCATGTCATCCCCCTCTCTCTCCCACTAATATGACTTAATCTGTCCTATCAATAAAGGCAATACAAAAGAAGACAAAACCAAGTGAGCTTGACTGCTGGTGCGGTGTGTGATGTCCATCATCAGTTTGATCTGGAATGATTTATGACACGAGTTAACAGACCTTGCTACATTAATCATGTCATGTTGCTAACCATGTCCTCTATTTCAAGCTACGTGCCACTATATATTTACCTGAATGAGGAGATAGCACGGTTTGTACAGCAGCAGCCAGTGGTGGACAGGCTTCTCATGTTGAGTGTATACCCTCATGCAAGCCAAAAGATTAAGATATGGTCTCACTTACTAAGAAATATAGTGTTTGCAGTGTCTATTGATTGTTCTGCTTCTCCTTCATCTGTCCCCTGCATGATTCCCCCCCCTCCCCCCAGCCACAGCAGGAGAGGGTCTCTAGTCTCTGCAGAACATCGTCACATCGTGCCCTAGATCCCACTGATGACCAAGGTACACACTGCAAAAAGTAGCTGTTATCTAGCCTTAAAACCGTACTTCTATAAAGTATGCTGTGTGTACTTTTGAACAGCACAGCACACTGCAGAGTCATGTTCCTGTGTTTAAGCCATGCTTTCCCAGGCTTCAGTGTGTGCTGCTGTAGCTACAGAAACCATGATTTACCCTCACATTCACCTTAATGACTGTATGAAGTGGATGAAGTGGGGGGCAGCTATAGAGAAGGCTCTGTTGCCCCAGGTCCGGCGCTTGGTCATGATTGGTGGCGACAGTAGGTTGGCATCAGAGGAGCGGAGGCTGGGGGAAGGAGTGTGGTGATGGAGCAGGTCGGTGAGATAGGAGGGGGCCTGTTTGTGGAGGGCTTTATGAGTGAGGAGAAGGACTTTGAATTGTATTCATTGTGGGACAGGGAGCCAGTGGAGGTTCTGGAGGACCAGAGTGATGTGGTCACAGGAGCGTGAATGGGTGAGCAGACGAGCATTAGAGTTCTGGATGTATTGAAGTGTATTAAGGACTTTGGATGATGAGCCATATAGAATGCTATTGCAGTAATCAATTCTGGAAGTAATGAAGGCATGGATCAAGGTTTCGGCAGAAGAGAATTGTAAGTGATGGGCGGAGACAGGTAATGTTTTCTGGTGATTTGATTGAAGACTGTTTGAAGATGAGGTTGCTGTCAAAAATAACTCCAAGGTTGTGGTTGTGTGAGGAGGAAGGCAGAGTGGAGTTGTCGACGGTGAAGCAGAACCAACACCGAGCCCTGGGGGACGCCTTGGGACAGATGAGCAGGGCAGGTGGTGCAGTTGTTGATGTTGATAAGCTGTTGAGATATGATCTTAGCCAGGAGAGGGCAGTACCAGTGATGTTGAGGGAGGAAACAAGGCGAGGGAGAAGAATGGTGTGGTTGGTGTCGAAGGCTTCAGGGAGGTCCAGAAGGATGAGGATGCTGAGGTGACCAGAGTCTGAGGAGAGGAGGAGGTCGACTTTGAGGAGAGCTGTTTCTGTGCTGTGCTGTGAGTGAAATCCGGATTGAAATGGTTTGAACAGGTCATTGGAGTTGAGGTGGGCTTTTTCGTTGGAAGGCAACAACACATTCCAATTTTTTTCCACAGAAAAGGAAGATTGAAAATAGGCCGGAAATTGTTCATATTATCAGGGTTGAGTCCAGCTTTTTAAGGTTTAAGGTTTTTAGGTCTTGTCTTCAATAATACTGTACAGTATGTAACACACTGTATACGTATGAATGTAGGGTTTACTGTGAAAACACAACACCTAACCATGTTTATGTTGAGTTTATAGGCAGGTGTTGGTGTTCAGTGTGCTGTCATATTCCAGGCACACATTAGGAGTCCAGCATTAGGTGTGAAAACTCAGGGATTGTAAAATAAACTGTAACTGCTCCAGCTCCTTGTCAGTGCTCTACATGTGTAGCGCTTTGAGTGTCTATGATAAAGTGCTTTATAAATGTAATGCATAATTATTATTATTATTATTATTATTACTATGTACAAGATCTCTTTAGCATATAATGTGCTGTTTATAGTCAGGCAGGCTCCCTTCCTTCAGCTCAACATATGTTCTCTTCACATGCGTTACACAATGGTGCCATCTAGTGGTTCAATATCTGCTCTGCAGTCTTAAGCGAGTTCTGTCCTGAGGTTGTCTTTGTGCCTTCTTACAGTGTACGCTAAATTAAAGAAGAATATTCAGCTGTACACATTAAGGACATATTGAAACCGTCAAGCCCCAAATAGTTCAAATTAATTACAGTTGAATAAAATTCACTTAAACATAACAGTGAGCAAATTAATAAGAATGAGCTGTGTTGTTCGATGTAAATGTCTAAGGAAAACACTTTCACAGTTATTTAGTGTAGAAAGAAAAGGAATGTCTGTGGATCAGCGACAATCACTCAGTCCTGCTGTTCTCCTCTTTATTCCATTAGTGTCTCTACTCCTTCTTCTTGGCTCTCCTCGACGACTTCTTGTTCTGCTCGGCCTCGATCAGTCTGCTGCTGCAGCGCTTGATCTCCTCACGGGATGGACAGCACTCTTCCTCATCATCATCATCACTAAGCTGGAGAGCGTCTGTTAGGAAAAGGGACATTCTCAGTCAAGACATCTGGACACATGCACGGCTGCACTGCACTGAATGCATTCCTGATATTTACTATTTCTCCTGTAAAACATGATTTTAAAGACACTTTGAGTTTTCACACCCCAGATCTAATCAGTCAACATCGGGAAGCATATCCATGCTCTTTTCTCTTGAATTCACTTCCTAAAGTCTTTTATTGTTGAGTACACTGTGTTCCAGCAGCTTGTGAACCGTGGCAGACCTACTTCTGTGGTGATTGGTTGGATATGTATCTGTGTCCCAACCAGCAGCGCCGCCCACCAAGAGTCAGGGTCTGTCTAGATCTACGCTGTAAAGTGTCCTGAGATAACTCCTGTTATAATATGACACTATAAATAATATAAAATTGAACTGAATCCCACCTGATCATCTGGAGCAATTGTCTCTCAGCAGAGGTAACAGTTTGGGTTTTCTTTCCAAACGATTTTCCCAGTACATTGTATTTATGAACTATTGATTGTTCTTAGGAGTTTGGGACCTATAGTGGTTTCAGACTGCTGACACTTTCTCAGATCTGTACTGTCCCATTGTGATGTTTGTGCACAATCTAATACATGCAGCTCTATAGTTAGCTGCTGTAGTAAAGCAGATTCACTGACTCACTGTAAGAAGCACATTCTGTCCATTGCATCTACAAAGCATCATTATCTCTTAGCTTGGTGTAACCACAGTAGTTCAGTAAAGCAGGGATACAGCTGGCTTGTTAACTCTGATCTCAGAGAGAGTGACTGCTGTGGGAACATACACCAAGGCTATTCTCAAACTTAACTAAAGAAACATGTTCCAGAAAAGATGACTGATTTTATATTACTCTTAAATTTAACAGCTTCTTTCTGTTTTCACAGAAATTAATTATATGCCTAGACATATATACTGTAGTATATATACTATATATAATATATAAATTGCTCTTACACCCCTTAAAATCAAGTGGAACTCGTGACCCTGCAAAAAGCTTTGGCTTGGGGTTGGGACCACCAGGTTGGGGACCAGTGCTGGAACCCTTTGTACCATTTCAGCATTGTTAGAGTCATTGTAATAAAGTGAAGTGTGCCTTGACTCTTAGATGATTCTAACTGGAACCACAGATCCTCGCTCCTGTGTATTTCTCTTTACAACACGAAGCTGCTGGACGCATCCTGTTACTCACGTATCGGGGTGCTTGGTCTTTTGATGTTCCTCGACTCCATCCTGTTGAGCTGTTCGAGCAAGCTGTAAACCTAAGTAAGACGGAGACGCAGAGGCAAAGGTTAACCAGATACAACAGACTTATGCTCACAAACAACTTGACTTTTCCCAAAAGAGAGACTGGAAGCTGAGAGGCACTGCAACATTAGGAGCTACAAGAAGAAACACTTTTTTTTAAGTTGTTTTGATGGACAGGGAATTTAAACCAAATTTGATTTGTGACATCTTTAAAGTGCTCATATTATGCTCATTTTCAGGTTCATAATTGTATTTAGAGGTTGTACCAGAATAGGTTTATGTGGTTTAATTTTCAGAAAACACCACATTTTTGTTGTACTGCACATTGCTGCAGCTCCTCTTTTCACCCTGTGTGTTGAGCTCTCTGTTTTAGCTACAGAGTGAGACATCTCACTTCTGTTCCATCTTTGTTGGGAGTCGCACATGCGCAGAAGCTAGGTAAGGACTACTAGCCAGTCAGAAGCAGAGTATGAGGGCGTGCCCTGACAGTACCTAGGTAAGGACTACTAGCCAGTCAGAAGCACGCTAGTGTGATCCGAAACAAACCCGCGTCAGCTGGTAACCATGGCTACAGCTCACGCGGGAATCATGGTTACGGCTGTACATGTTCCAACCCTAGTCTTATCCCGAAACACAGGCAGAACAACCAGAACCAGCTTCGCAACCTAGACTGGAGGAAGACATTTCAGAGTGTTATTTAAATGTTAACAAATTAATCTTTCATACGTAACGTTTTAATTCTGCACTGTCTCATGGATATGGTGATACAACTATCTGAACTCTTCGGGCCTCCGCTCGAACTAGCTTGGTTTGCGGACGTGCTATGCTAGCAGCTAGGCAAGCATTATAACGTGTGTTCCAAAGTGACCACGTTTGTGTCTGAAGTAAAGGCTGGACTACAATAGAGCTGTTTGGAGCAGTTTGTGAACAGTGTTTTCTGTTGGAGATGGTAAGTCCCTTTGGGCTGGACTTTGGGCTTTTTCACTTTATAAACCTATAACGTGCACACAAAAAGATATATAACACAATAAAGGAAAGGGGAAAAGCCAAAAGGCATAATATGAGCAATTTAAAAATGCATCTTATAAACAACTGACAGGACAGATGCATACAATGTATAAGATACACTTTTATAAAAAACTGTATATCAATATTCTCATGTAACTGTGCTTTAGACCGAAATACTGTTTGCAAAGTACTCCTTTAATAGTTAAATAAAAGTAGTGCCTGTTGGGAACAGGTTGATGGCTCGGCCCGCTCATCCAAACGACACAGGACACAGAGCAACACACCTGCCATCACATAGATGTGTCTCCGTGCTATGTTAGAGTATATGCATCATGTGGTAAAAGCTAGCTATTTGCTTCTTTGCCAGGCTATTTCCAGGAACAAAAGTGTTCATTCTACAATGTCTGTGAAATGTTTGAGTTTGCTACAATCTCACATCTGCCGTCTCTCTGACTTTATCTGTTCTTTAATGTTTTGTAGCGAGTGATGGAGAGCCAGCTGTACCCAGCATGCCATTCAGCGGTGTTACAGTTAATAGGGTCCCCTCTCAATACACTGCACAGTGTGTACATAATGCACTACAAATAAATATGTATATAGACCTCGCACTGACACTGCAATACACCCGCCAAGTGAGAAGACGATCAGATGAACGATTGAGGAAATCGACGACAGTTAGATGAATAAGTGGAACATTTTGGAAACAATCCACTTTAAAGATGTGTAAAATGTAGGTACTGGCATACTTCATACTTCATTACACGACTATTAAATCAGGGTTAGTGTTAAAGGACCAGCTGGTGGAAAACTGTAATAATAATAATAATAATAATAATAATAATAATAATAATAATAACATCAGCAGAAAATGTCAGACACAGCACATTAAGCCGATGAGATGAATGAGAGAAGTGTAGCACCCTCTCTTGGTCCAGGCCGCTGATCTCAGGCTGGTGCTTGGATGCTCTGTGCAGTAGTGTTGGTAGACGGGTGCTGATGTCCCTGAGTTTGTCCATGCTCTCAGTACAGGAAGCTCTGGGCAAGCCCTGCCAGTGGGACAAACATGGATCAACAACAAGCAAGACAAGATGTAAAGATCAAGGAAGACAAGATCATCTCAGGAGAACTGGCTGTCCTTCATCAGGTCAACATGTTAATGTTACCAGTAACACTTTGGTTTGTGACCAAACACCTGCACAACTGCACACATTCAGCCTCAGCCTTGCTATGTGCTAATTAGCAAATGTTATCCTAATCATTATACCTGCTAAACATCAGTGTGTTAGCATTGTCATTGTGAACATATTAGCATGCTGATGTCAGCATAGCAATACTATGGATTCTTTTGAGTGCGCTGTTGATGGACACTATTCACCCACAATGCAATGCACAAAGGAAAGGGAGGAGTTCCTCCGGCTTAATTGTTTTAGAATAAGTTTTAGATGTCAATGAGTCAGCTGCAGAAAGGTCTTGGTGAACAAAAACAAACTTTCTGTTTGTGAAGTTTAAAGGGCATTTCAGTCGCAGTTTGTATCACATATTGGGTCATTTCAGTCAGTTACTATGATGCTTAATATGTAATGTATGGATATATTATGGTAACAGCGCAGTGGCTCCATGCTGGAACTCTTTCAGGGCTCATATGTGAGCAGCACTGTATAAAGATAGAAAGTCTGTCCTTTAAAGACAACAGTAAACAAAAGGACTGTCCTGGTCCAGACCTCCACGGGAACACAGCTCATCCTGAAGTAGAGGTTGTTGACCCCCCGCTCAACAGCATCCAACATGTCCTGAGACTGCTTCAGCCCGGCCTGCAAGCATTCCACACGGAACACTTCCTCGTTCAGCTTCGCCTGCATCGTTCCCTTCTGCTCGTTCAACCTTAAAAAACACAGATGGAGTTCTTCAAGCTGGCTCAAACATGGCAGTCACATGTCTCCCTGTGCACTGTATGATCCCACTGGCGTTGGCCCCTTCTTCTCCTCAGTACACAGTGTCCCAGCTGTTTCTAAGATGGAGTGATGAGTGCAGATGGGATTCTGATATGTCACCATGCAACAACACACGCTGAGAACGGTCCGCGGGGAAGCGAGACGGGTTAGTGAAAACATGCCCACTGCCAGCCAATCACGTTGTTCACAGACTGCCAGAAGACACAAACGGCCTATTAGAGCTACCAGCACCCAGATGCTTTCAAACAATAATAATAATCGTAATAATAATTTCATGTATATAGCACTTTTCAAGCATTAGGCACAAAGTGCTTTAAAACATTTACAAAATATAATGAAAGAATCAGAAACACATGAGAGCCCATACAGAACAGAACAAACTGGACAATGGAAAATGTTTGGAAGTATACTAAAATGATGATACTAATCGAACATCGTTTAAATATGTGAAGAGAATAAAGTTCAAATAAAACACCATAACATAGTGATATAAAGAGCAAATATGAAGTGATCCGATATGGAAAAGAAAACATGGTTAAGTGTCGGCCATATTGTTAAACAGTGAAATTTACCCCGCGGGATTAATAAAGTATAAATTATTATGTAGGATATTATTATTAAAGGTCAGTTTAGAGGTCACTGACAGGGAGGCTCAGTCACCATGACTAACGTAACAGCTTCAGAGGGCACAGGCTGATCACATGACCAGCGGTCAGCACTGTGTGTGGACAGAGCAGCTGGAGAAGAAGAAACACATGAGGTCTCTATGTCTCTGGCACTGACTGCTCTCTCTCTCTCTCTCTCTCTCTCTCATTCAGCATTTCTGAAGAAAGGACGCGTGTTCCTGATGTCTGTTTATATATTCTACTCTGCTATACACTTGCTATTAGAAGTTAAAGTTAAAGATGTTAAGTTAAACAACAGTTACTCTGGACTTGCATCATCGTAACTTGGTTGGTCCATATCCATAAAACTTACCAACGCTCCCATGTTTAACTACCAGCTGTAACTCTGCCGCTGTTACAACAGACATGTAGCCTCTATTTTCCAAACCACTGCAATATTATAACAATTATTCCAGGACCAAATTATTTTGAAATGTATGGGAATTGTTTCAGCTCTATGTAAATGATGATGTATTTGAATGAAAGGTGGTGTGCCAAATTAAAATCTGACTGTTGGTGACTGAATATGATCCTGAGGACTGCCATGTGATGGCTGGTAAGTGTGAAGCTCAGCAGCAGTACCTTGTGGCTGCAGGTTGGGCACTGAACCTGAGCTGCGCGTACTGGAGCTCCAGATGGCCCAGGGCGTGGGCCTCCTGCCGGGCCAGCTCCTCGTTCTGGCTGACCTCGGTGAGGAGCTGCTGCCTGGTGGCTCGCTGGGACACCACCTTGTTAACTAGTTCCTATGAACACACCAGAGAATTCAGCCAGACAACAGTGGTTTAAATAGGACATACTATCATGAATATAAAGAGCATATTACAGGCATTGGTCTGTGTATATAAGCCATGCAGCTACTGTGGAATGCAGTGAAGGGCATATTTGCAGAGTTTCAAATGAAGAATAATACATACAAAATGTGCAACATGTGTCCTCAAAAACAAACGGAAGCTAGCTAGCACTACAAAAACAAAAGCGCACAGTTAGAGCATCTAAAAATGACTTTAATGCTCCAACACTGATTTAAAATGATATGATGCGTCCTTTTTGTGAATTTACTTAAAGAAATAGTCCAACATTTTGGGAAATATGCTTTCTTGCTGAGAGTCAAATGAGTGTCCATGAATATCCATAACACTTCAATGTCTGTGTATAACTCAGCAGCCGGTAGCTAGGGGGAAAAGTAGCCTGGCTCTCTCCAAAAGTCCCTAAAGTAGAAAATATGAAATGTTACTTTTTGTGTTGCCTGGCAACTTCACAGTGATGAGACTCCAGCAAATCGCAGCGCCCGACCAAGAAACAGTTACCTAACCCCCATACAGACAGATCTTTAGATATTTTTATGTATATGTATATATGTGTGTATCTCTGTGTCCCAACCGGCAGCGGCACCACCAAGAGTCTGGGTCTGTCTGAGGTTTCTGTCTGTTTAAAGGAAGTTTTTCCTCGCCTCAGCAGTAGCTCAGTCTGTGGGAGCCTGGCCTGGGGACTAGAGGGGGGTTGGTTCAAGTGCCAAAGTACGGAGGGTTCACTGGTAGCTGAAGAGATGGCAGGTCCCCTCCTGGGCACTGCCAAGGTGCCCCTGAGCAAGGTGGCGAGTGTGGAACTGAGTGTGTGTGTGTGTGTGTGTGTGTGTGTGTGTGTGTGTGTGTGTGTGTGTGTGTGTGTGAGTGAGCTTCGGGGGGGGTTGTGTGTGTGGAGGAGTTGGTACCTGCACATCAGCACAACCCAGCGCCTCCCTCAGAGCCTCCATCTCCTCCACCAGCTCCATGTCACCCTGTGACGCTCCGCAGATGTCATAACCCTGATGATCTGCAGAGAACACGCAGCACAATGATTCACAGGATCATAGTGCAGGAAACAAATGCTTTGTATGTACACTGATGGACGAGTAGTTTCATGTATTTTCATTGTACATTTGAAGTGATGGGAGTATGGTTTTAAGTTAAAAAAAAGACCGGTATAATATAAAAACAGGTAAAACAAGGTATAATATCTACAGCAGCTGCAGCAGCAACAATCAGTCATTGTTGCTGCTGCAGCTCAGTGAGCATCACTCTTTAATCCAACAGCTTGATACTGACACGGTGCAACAAGAGTTCCTGTCAATGGTGAAACATGGAAATAAAACAAAATAAACAGAACATCAATATAAATGTGATATTATATTACAGTTTTTCTTGATTGCTTTGACACAGCAGTCAACTCAAACTCCACATTTTTCAAAACAGTTAACACACAGGCCCAAACAGTGGCACTCATGGTCAAAATTATACATTGTGTTTGCAAAAGGCTCTAACCGTGCCAAAACATTTAAAATATGCAACAAAAGAAAATTTTGCCTTCAAACAACACAACTTGCAAATAAGTGTCTGAGCTCTTCCAATCAACCATTACACAGTGGACACCAAAATACTAAATACAGCTCTCAGTGGGAATCAGTGCACCATTGCTTGTCTCTGTAGCCTATTACTCTATGTACCTTTCATGTCAGAGACATTTGTTGTCAAATTTGCCTTCTTGCAGAGAATTGGATCCAGAATCAGAAATGCTTTGATGCAAATTTTATTGATTCCACTGATCCTTATTTTGAAACTATGGCTGAAAACTGAAATACTGTAAATATTACACAAAATACATGTAAACCAAAATAAAATCTATTAGAGTATGAGAAATTAAGAAAATAAAAATAAAATCTATTACAGTAAAGTATAACCATCTATTACTGTAGAGTATAAGAAATAGCCACCATTGATACTCAGTCTCTTCTTTCTTAGACCTCTTCCATCCATGTTGGCAGAGAACAACACAGACGCTGCACCTTTAAGGCCTGCAGACTGATTGCTAGTTGAAGATTTGTGTGAAGGAGCGTCAAACAGGAGCTTCAGTGATTTCATACTGATGGAGGTAGTTTCTAATAGTTCGGAACAGATGGTTTCTGTTTGGTTACCATAGCTAAAACAATGGAGTTTGGACTGCTTGAATGACATCCGTGTTAACTGTTCTGTAAAAGGGTGGGGAAAATGTGTCCATCCAATGAGAAAGGGTTAACACATTTGCAAGAGGTGTCTTCTGCTCTGCTGAGACAGTGATGATGAAAACCAAATGGATCCTAGTTTCTTTAAGCAGGTCAAAGCAATCAAGAAAAACTAATACGGAAACATATTGTTCAGATCTAGTTCTTATGGGATTCTGGTTCCGTTTTAGGACCTGAATACTGATAATGGATTAGTAAAGGCTCTTATTTTGCTGATTTTCATCCTATTTGCCACCCATGTTAATTTGATCCACGCCAGTGTAGTGGCTACTTCTGTTTTTCATTAAGAGACCTGTAGAGTGTTTGATTTGTTACGACTCGAGCAAACATTTGGTTGATAATAAAGCTGGTGTGTCGGGACAGACAGTCACATTCAACAAGTGCTCTGTTGCAATACCTGTGACAGGACTTGAGAGTACTTCTTCAATTTCCTGCATGTGAAAAGGAAATATGACAACAATAAATTAACCATAAACAATCAGTTATTTGCAAATGGATGGATATAACTTTCCCATTGTTACCTGCTCTTTGAGCCTGCTGTGTGCTGTGGGACTCAGGCGGCCCAGGGTTTCCATTTGCCTTTTCAGCTCCTTTTCTTCTGCACTCAGTTCACATAGCTCGATATCCATTTCTCTTTTCTTTCCCACTGTCTCATATTCCATCTGAGCCATCATGCCCTGATGGGTCATAAGAGAACGAAAAACACAAAGACCATTACATTAATCTTTAGAAGAGCCAAGGCAGCTGTGAGATTTGGCTTTAGGTCCAGGGCAGAGGGTTCAACCAAAAAAACATTGAAACATCCAAATCCATGTGATTGCGCCTTTAATTTAGTTTTACGTTGAGCACAGGGAGACACAATGCACCGGGTGAATACCGCGTTCTCACCTGCCCTGACGAACCGCACCAGTGGGACAAACCAACTCTAGTGCGATTCAACCGAACTAAAGGAGGCAGGTGTGAAAACGCCCTAAGAGCAACCATCAACCTTCAAACTGAGCCGCACAACAAAAGGCCATCACTCACTTACTTAAAGAAGTACTGTATTCAACTGATGTAAAACTGATGTACTGTGTTCATCTTTAAATTACTTCCCCTACTCACAGTAAGGACATTATATGTGACAGTATCTAATAAAATCAATGAACTCAATAAACTCATGTAATCACAAAAAAATTTCAAAATGAAAAGTGTAAATCCTATCCAAGCATTCACATCATGTCATCTGATATCATCAGCATGCTGATCCAGGGGCGGGTCTAGAGGGGGGGCCCGGGGGGGCTACTTTTTAAGTAAATTAGTTAATCTGTTTTGCCACGTGATATAATTCCAACATCCACGTCTCTTTTCTTCTAACGACATCATTCAATGCTAACAACTGTTTGATGGCTTGTCTTCAGTTAAATGTGGTTGACTCGGGTTAGCGTTAAACCAGTGGTTCACCACTGATTTAATCTTCATGCTGACTTCACTGTTAGGAAGCACCATGTTAACAAAGTATGGTTTCTCTTCTCTCTGCAGTGTGCTATTCTATCTTTTATCTATCATTTGAGTAGTCAATTTAAATTCAATTCAATTCCATTCAGCATACTTCATAGAAAGATATAGTGAAGAGAAAGTGTTTCCCATGCAGGAGAGAGTGGAGCTGCAGACAGTCTTACCAGAGTGCAGTCTGCAGCCGCGGCGACTGACTGGAAGTGTTGGGCTGCTCGCTCCACCTCGGCCTGGCCAACGGCCACCGCATGCTGCTTCTGCTCCAGCAGTTTATACATCCCACACACCTCCTGATCACATACAGACACCAAATATCAGCTTCTGGCTCAATACTGCTTCACATGGGGCTAGCATGTCAATGTGCTTCTACTCATGGTGTGCTAATGGGCTAATGCTAGTTCACATTAGTCCATAGGTCAAACTTTCCTTTCACATCTCTGGTTTCCTCAAGAAGGAAGCATGGCATTGTTGGAGTTTGGTTTTATAGAGCCCCAGACTGCGCAATATCAAATAAATAAAAGACAGGAAATCAATGATCATATGATTAAATCATAGAAAATATAGAAATGATTCAAACTCCTTCAATATAATTGAATTAAATGTCATCATTAATTTATTAAGAGTTTTTGTTATTGTATTGTTGTATTATTCATTTTTATTTCATTATATGCATTTCTTATTTCAAAAGGCTCTTTTTCAAAAGTTTAATATCGGCATTTCTCCGAATGACACTTTTACGTCATGTAACCGTTTATTTCATGATGTTGTCACCGCCCCCTCACCTTTCAGCCAATCATGTACACCCCTGCATCTCTTAGCTAGTTAGCTCCCATTAGCTAAAGCTAACACAACGCTAACGTTATTCTAGAGGCTGCTGCTGTAAATAACCACAGTACACAGACACAGCATGCATGACTCTCATTGAAAACTCTTAGAAAAAGCCGCCCCGCGCTGTGTAAATGCGCTCGTCTGTTCTTAAATTAATTTACAAATTATTGTTTCAAAACAAACAACAATTTATTCATATGACTATTTTATATCGACCTATTTATTTAAGTAATATTGTTGATTGTATTTTGCTGAGTGTGTTGAGTTCTAATCAGTGACTTAATTGACTACTTTACACAGACATCAACAAGACACACACAGAGCTAGCCAATGAAAGCCTCTGTGCATTGATGATGTAACTACATGTAGCAGTGTGCTGGTCCATGTCCTCTCTAACCCTATGGACCCCAACAGTACAGAGGGGTAAAAGAACTGTTACCAAAATACCAGTATGTCAAATATGCATACATGTTCAATGTAGAGTCAGAGGTGTGGCAGTTTTAGAGACAGTACATCCTGTGGTTCTGGACTTCTGGACTCAGTGAAGCAGCAGTCGCTAATTCATCCAAACTTTAAATAAAAACTCTTTTATGTAGGAGTGATACTGTATATTTTTTCTTCAATCTTGCTTTACACTCTTTAGTTATAGTTTTTAATGGATGTATCCCAGACGTTTTTTCCTATTATTACCGAAAGTGAAAATAATGCTAAGTTCCTACACAACATGATGTCCCTCTTATCAGTATGCATTGATAGAGTATCTGTATTGATACGCAGCTATGAATGAAATATTTCTGATAGTGGTTGGCGGAGTATAAAACAGCACAGCTCACCTGCTGCAGGTGCTCACGGATGTGTTGATAGGCCGTCTGGATTTCCCTAGCCTCTGTGGTCTTCATCTTCATCTTGTCCAGGTTGTTTTCCAGCTGTCGTATACGCTGACATTACAAGTGATAGTGATCAATGATAATATAGGATAACAGAAGATATGTTGAAATGTAAATGAATTCATCCAGTGTTAGCTGTTCCCACAGACATAAGTTGTGCTGAGCAATTTCTGCTGGCCCTTCTTTAGACACACAGGTGGTCAAGAGCGTTTTCCCCCCTTATCCTAGCATAGATGGTGTAGATCAAGTGAAAGGCGTAATCATATGTCAAATGTTGTGTTTGGCTGTCCCCAAGTGTCAAAAAAAGAAAAGAATGTGGGTGGGATGTGGGAATGGGGTGACTGTAGCGGAGTCTGGATATGTCCTTGGGTACACACATACCTGCTTACATGTGTCTTCACTGTTGTAATTTGTCAGCTCAAGGGTCTTTGCTTTCAATGACTCCTGCAGCTCTTTCAGCTTGGTCTCTTTCTCCTTTACAGCAAACAACAGCCTGTTGTGCTCATTGATCAGGACATGCCTCCTCCGCTTTTCTTGTTCAATTTTTTTCTGAATGACAGGAAAAGAAAACAGATTACATTCAATTCAACTTCCATGTTCACCAATCAAAAGCTCTTCTTAGCTAATGAAAAGTCAAAGTGAAGTTGGAGGTTTGTGGTTTACGTAGACACTACAGTGCTAGTATGGTTTAAAAGTGCAGTAAGCTATGTTAATCCAATACACTTTTTGTCAAATTCACTGAATATCTCCTCAGGGTTACCTAGATCCATATTTTCAGTTTGAGCTGAAAAATAATCACGTGTTCCTACACAGACTAAACTGAACGGTGCGCTGGGCTCTTGCGCTCCTTTAAATCTGGGGGGTGGAGCTTCTGAAGGGGGTGTGGGGGGGTATCTGTTTGGCAGTTGAGTTCAAATATCAACAATCTTTACACAGCATTGCTTACTGCACTTTAAATGTTTTAAAAGCAAACTTTACCTCCAGGGGTAGTCCCGCCTTGAACAATGGCTTTTGTGTTGTCGTAAGTTTGTCATGGCTGTCCAAGACCAGCTTTGCTGCACCATGCTCTGCTTTCATCTGTTTCTCTGGAAATGAAAATGGATTTGATTCATAGTGTTTTCATAAAACAAGCTAATCCTTAAGTATTCCCACGACTTTCCATCTCTCCTTGAAATTAATAGTTTTATACGTTAACACTTAAGCAATGTATTTTCTGCAATGACTTACGTAAGGAGCATTAGCTACATTAACATTAACATGTCAATTTTGTCATTTAACATATGCACATAGCTTAAGCTTTGCTCACCCATAGTGTTAACACACAGTAAAAGTTTAGTTAGCAAGAATCACTCTTTGTAATACAGCTACAGCACAATGTTTCAACGGATACTTGTTTACAGTAGATATGTTAACTAGCTAGTCAAGTTAACAAACGTTGCGGCTCATACATTCATCATTTTATTTCATAGTGGAAGTAGTAGTAGTTTCCCTCTTCTTTAAATTAAAGATTTAAAGTGAAAAACAAGCTGGTGGTTAGCTATGCTATCTATGCTAACTAACTTTTTAAATACCTGAGGTTTTGATTCGACGCAGAGTCCTTGAATCTTTCGTCTTTGTAGAGGAATCACAATCCATTTTTATTTTTTCACCAAATAATCAAGCTAGCTGTTACCTGCACGCAGTTACTCCGCGTGTCAATCCTTAAAATAAAGATTTAAGTCCTGGTTGATTTAGAATTTCTATTTGAATAAAAACAATGGAGTCGTGTGAGAGTTCAGCATTCAAGAATTGTGTGCATAGTTCCATTTTTTGTGTGTATACAATGGAGAAAAACTGTAGGTACAATGATAACTGTAGCTAACCATTGAAATTCTGTGATTTTTTAAACATTGGGTCCTTGACTTCACACAGGAGGTAATCAAAGGAAGGCTTCCCATTTCAGCTGCTGAAAAGACAACGCTCACAGGCAAACTTGATAAGCCCTAAAGCTAGCTAATTAAGCTAGCGTTAGCCTTAGCCTGGGTTGGTTGAAAACACTGTATAATATGGCCACCATCTTAACTTCTATGTCCACCAACAGCTGAGAGGAAGAATCCACCTGATCAACGCTGACCAAGGAGCTCTACACACCAGTGAAGAGCTGCAGAGAGAAGTAGGTGTCAGCACACAAACATATCCATCACCAGTGTATATGCCTCCTTTCTGCTTGTAATGTTTGATTAATGTATGTGGATTTCTTTTTAAAAACTAACTCAAGTGTCTTTGAGGATTGTAAAAAGCGCTATACAAATAAAATGCATTATTATTAATTCCTGTGGTCAACGTAACTCTGGAAAGATCGTGATACAGCAACAGTCCCAAAGTGACATCACTCGTCCATGACATCATTACAGTCATACTTTTGTTTTTGCTATCATAGAGAGCCATAACTGCTGTACTAGTGTGTACATGTTTGAATGTTAAAGCTTTTACCTGGTTGTTCTGTTGTGTGGACTTTACATCCACAGCTCCATGTGCAGATGAACACGGATCAAACCTGACAGTGGTTCCACATTGAAGGGGGGTGGGTTGAAAACACTGTATAATATGGCCGCCATCTTAACATAAAAAAAATTCAAAATCAGGAAAACATTGTCCATCAACTTAACTATGCTTGAGCCCCAAGCCAATCCGACCAATGATATCCTACCAATATGCACTACGTATAGGCGTCATAGCCTTGAATGATATGTAAAAAATAGAAGCTTAGCAAACACTTTATTTTCATTTAGCATTACAGCTGTCTTCCCCACCTAACCATTTTTTCTGGACTAAGCTTAGCACAAAAAGTAAGGAAATTTGAGTTGCATGTTCCTTACAAATGGGGCCCCATTTGAAAGGGAACTAAACAGGCTTTCCAACGGTATAAGATTTATTGCCAAAAAGCATTGTTACCACAGAGAAATAATCTACCAAACACAAATTTCCTTACTTTTTGTGCTAAGTTTATGTCTTATTGTCCAGGTTTAGTGACACGACACTCAAGGCATCTGAGAAGCATAGCACAATGAACCTGATATACAGATCATAGGACAGTATTTCTACACACAGTACAGTTGTTTCCTCTCTCATTGGTCAGTACACATCTAAACAGCGCCAAAAGCTCATTGACTATTTGCTGTGGCTGAAGGCAGTACTGCAGATCATCTTCATCTGGCTGTTGGCAATTGAGGATGCCCAATTCCTTGGTGAGAGACGTCATTGAGAAATAAATTGTGAAAACAATCGGATAATTAATGTTTCCAACAGACAAAACAACAAAACAGCACTATATGGCAATAAGTTGAAAGGGAAGTAATTTAAAAATGGATCAATTACATGGAGTTACAAGCACATCTTTTAGGTTTATTTGACAAAGTTTTCAGAACAGGAATCAGTTCAAATAATGCATCTTAAAAATATGACCTTGACAGGATCCTACATTTGGGGGCCCAGTCTCAGAGAACAAAGACTGAACAGTCAAGTTTGTCTAATGGTGCATTCAGAACGAGGCATTTTCAGCAGCGTGATAACATACTAATTCATTGCAAAGAAGCAAATAGACAAAATGGTGCAAAGCTAATGACGCAAACACGCAATATAATCAACCGAGAAATTTGTGTGACACTGTGGCTTGAAAGCCAATCAGTGTTTAGATTCTCCTGATGTCCTAATGTTGCATCAGAAATGGAGGAACACATTACTGAAGCTGTCTGTGGCACCCAGAGCTCTGTAGCAGCATTCTTTACAGAGACTGGATGAAAAAGGAGCTTTCACTATTTGCTGCGCTTTAAAACATCACGGTTACTTAATCGTAAAGGCTCCCCTACACCAAGAGTTAACTCACTGTTATGTGTAGCAGTGTGTGCAGTTCTTATTAAACCTCCCTGACAACATAAACATTCACGTTTGCACACACACACGGCACATCAGACGCCGGTCCGGTCACCGCAAGTATTGACTGGGGTTGAATGATGGCAAAGAGATCTCCCCATCACATAACACAGGACTTTCACCCAGGAGAGCCGGTATACAGCGTAGACATACACGTGGATAGCTCAAAATGCGTACAGATAACAGGCCATTTGGCTTTAGAAAGTGGCGTGTATGTTTACGCAAAGTCATGATGCCATGTTGTGTGAACAGACCCGAAAAAGTAGGAATTCAGACTTTTTAATAATTGTCATCATGATACTGTTATTTCGGCTTACTTCTTATTTGTTTATTGCAAATAAAAAACATCAAAATCTGTACTTCAAGTAAAGCTGGAAGCGGAAGTCATCCAGACGTAATGTTCACTTCCTGGAGAATGTGGGGAAAATCACCGTTGCTTTTGCTCTCCAGGTGATGTTATTCATCCGGACATGACGCTGTTTGACATATCTGGGACTTTAACAGCAGGTACAAAGATATATATATATATATTTTTTTTTTTTTTTGATTTGGCCATATTGATGACAGACTACAGCTACAGCTCTACACCAGTGGGAGTAACGTGAGTAGCATTAAGAGGGGAGTGATTGACGCGCCTAGATATTCATTTTCAATGAGAGGCAAGCGGGCGGGTATGGGGGCAAGGGCAGTTTGACAGGCAGAACGACAAACGGGCGCAATCACTTGAAACTGTCGCGTTCGTGCTCGTCACACGCCTGCCCGCTGCAAGAGTTGGATTGTCTTGAACTTTTTCCTACGCGAATGACTCAGGCGAAGTGTTGCTTATCATCTAAGAAAGACCTCAATGTGATTAAACACAAATTATTCCAATTAGATCCTACAATCAAACTCATGCAATTAATGTGACGCAAATCAAATATTTGCAAAGGTGGGAATGCACTACAAGTCTAGTTTGTCTAAGTCTAGTGTTTGGGTCTAGTTTAAAATGTTCTTGTAGTCTAGCACTCACAGTGGGAACAGATCTCTTGGGTCCACGTGGGTTAGGACAGGCCTTATCATGTCATAACTGATCTACCAATTAAATGTCTCATATTATGTTTTTCATTTCACATTCAATGATCGGTCTCTTCATATGACATTTTCAATAGCGATAATAAGCTGCAATCATCAGTTTATCCCTTGTCAAAGAATAACTGGTCAAAGAATACCCTTTTTCATTGCAAACGTCAACCTTTTGGGCATTTGAAACAGATTAATAAAACTTTGATACAGGGAAACGCAACCTGTTGACATGCGGGAAGTCACTGTAAGTTGCAGGTCCAGTGTATCACTGGTAACCCAATCCATGTCGACTGAAGTGGCAAAAGAGAGGGACGGTGATGGACAGACAAATAAACTGTAAAACAAGAAGATAAGAAAAATATACTTCAACTACTATTAAACAATGACTTTCAAAAAAACAAATTATAAAAGCTAATAAAACAAACTTAACAATGAATATAGTGTACTATTGTACTGGCTTTAAACTACAGGTAAGCAAAGCATGCTGATGCTAGCATGTGACACCTTACAGCTTATCAACATTTTTTGTATTTACAACAGGTCAAATTACTAAAGGGCTACAATTACTACAAATTTCCCGTTCTGGTTCAGTCTCACTGCCGAGCAGAGCTCATGGCTTCTGATATGGCAGCCATTGTTACTTCTGTGCCACGGGGTGAATTCCCTCTGTAAGCTTCATACTAAGAAGACTGAATGTACTGTACCTGTATGATAAACATGGTGACAACGCCTGCACCCGTGTTAAGATAGTTTCTGGCAAACCAGTTCCTCAGTTTCACGAGACAACCCTGAAAGACAACATTTGGATGGTTATCATTTATTCATAGAGTAAATTGGCTGAGCATATGTGCATATTTACAGTTACACCAACAAATAAAATAGGAGGAGCAGACAGAGTCATGAGGACTCAATGAACGGGTTGGAGGCTAAATCAAATGAGACAGGTAGAGGACACCTGGAACGTCTGGAGGTTACAGAGGAGGACGGTTTGGATTTCAGATTATTATTAAGAGACTTCACCATGTCATATTTTTATTATCTGCAGGAAGGAACTCAAGAGCAAGTGCAAGCTATTTTTAAAAAAACAAACCCAGAATCGGATCAAATGAGGAACACACAATATTGTGTGTCTATCTGTTAACACATAATAATACCTCTGGCCAGGGGGGGTGGAGCAGGGTGCTGCAGGGGCTGCTGCTGCAACAGGACACCGGGACGTTGCCCTTCCAGTCCGCCACACCATGAACTCCACAGCACCTGAACTGTACAAAGAAAACTACTTTGATGGAATGGACATGTGCTTCAGCTGGACTGGGGGAGGCGAATGAATAAAAAGAAGAGTCACAAAGACAAACATCATTTACCAGGTCCTGGACAGCATCAAAGTCATCTTTAATGGTTGTGTTGCTTTCTGGACTGGACTGTCTGTAGATCTCCAAGCTTCGCATCAGGTCTTTCTCAAAGTATGTGTCAATCTGCACAACAGACAGCCAGCTATATTATAATAGTATCTATTATTAAAGACATCAGCCTCTCGTGCCATGGCAGTACAGTATGTGCTGGCAGAAGGTATTATACATCTATATCTATATAGATGTAGATATAAATTAATTAAACGTGTAGCTGAGCGCTCCTACCTCGGTACTGTAGACCAGGAACACACAGGCCATGGCCAGCTCCACCATCATCAGGATGAAGACCAGGATGAAGAACTGGAGCAGAGCAGATCCCATTCAGAGCAGTGAGTTTGCCAGGCTAATGTTTTTAGAACAATGAAGCAGACTTTAAGAACTCCTGTCTCATACTCACAGTGATGAGCATGCAGCGGTTCTCCTTCATGCCTCCTAACACTCCGAGGTAACACACACAGGTGACAATGGTCCCGCTGACCACCAGTGTGTTGGCGGGGTACACGGGCCAGAAGCTGGTGACCAGGGAGGCAAACTGGGAGTGAATCATCTGGAACTCCCCAAGCGCCACCACAAACGCCCCACACAGCTCCAACACAAACACACACACACACACACACACAGCTCACGTTAGGATCCTGGATGTGTGACTGTACTACATCAATTATAATTAATATATAATAATAATAGAATTAATAAACCACAGCTGTCCACTGAAAGCCAGCATAACAACAATGAAACTTAAAAACCTTCATTCATTTTATTTCCACAGGACAACCTCTTTTAGTAATGTTTGATTGGGGCACTCAACCAATTTTACACAGAAAAGCCGTGTTCCGAGCACGGAACTAGGAACCTTCTGAGGACCTGGCTGTGTTCCGACTGCAGGGACCAGGCTTTGTTTCTCTAAACGGAGGGTATCTCTTTCTGAAAGTACAGGAAGCTTCAGGGCGGAGTTTGCAGGGATGGCCGTTGCTGATTGGTCAGACAGCTGGCAGCTTGCCGACTGCTTCTTTCATAAAACAAGGAAGTACTCTCATTTCGATTTTTGAACATAACAAAGGGGAACATTTATCTTTAAAGTTAAGCTTGAAAGTTAAAGTTAGAGCAGACACACATTAACATACACAGACACACAATCAGACAGACATGCAGATAGATAGACAGACACACAATCAGACAGACAGACACACCGACCGACAGACAGACCGACATGCAATCAGACAGATAGACATGCAGACACACATGCAGACAGACAGACACACAATCAGACAGACAGACCGACAGACATGCAGACAGACAGACACACAATCAGACAGACAGACCGACCGACCGTCAGACACAGATGTAGATGGAGAGACAGACACACCGACAGACAGATGGTCAGACACACACACAGATGCAGATAGAGAGACAGACAGACACACCGACAGACAGACGGTCAGACACACACACACACACACACACGCACACACACGCACACACACGCACACACACGCACACACACACAGACAGACAGACAGACTCTGAGAGTGAGTTCCTCCAATGTAGCACATATACGGACATCAGAACTCAGTTCTTTACGGAAATTGAACATAAACTCCCAGACGTTGATACACTCTCTGACCAGACAAAAACCCAACATCTACTCGGAGTAACTAGTGTGAGCGCTGTAGAAGCAGCAAGATATGTGAGTGATATCACAGCCTGAGAGACAACCAGCACAACCACACATAACATCTGGAGTTCATCTCCTCACACTCTCATTTAGTCCTCTACTTCATGGGTTTTTCTTTCTTACATTTGACACTTAACGATTTTATATTAGTATACTGTTGTTTCTTTATTGAACCTAAATACATTAATTATTGCACACGCGTGCACGCACGCACACGCACACACACACACACGCAGGTATGCACACAGATGCACGCACATACGCGCGCGCACGCACACACACACACACACACACACACACACACACACACACACACACACACACACACACACACACACACACACACACACACACACACACACACACACACACTACCTACCCAGCACAAGAAGTTGAGATGTATCAGCAGAGTTTTGGAGCAGTTTACACAGCAGCGATTCATCCTTCCTGGTAGTTTCTCTCTGTAAGAGTTGTCAAGTCGATGTTTATTCAAACACTGAAAGACATAATGTGGAGCAGATGATGCAGCAATCAAACAGGAGAAGAGTGTTTACAGGACACCACTGTTTGATATGGCAACAGAGGCACAATGCCCCCCTGGGCCCAGTTCAGCTCCAGTTAATCATTGTCACCGCCTCTTATCTCCACATGAACCATTCCTTTGTCCCAAAATGTCGGAGAATGTTCAGCCACCACAGTAACATACAGTCATGTGAAAAAATTAGGACACCCATGCTAAAGTTGACTAAAAAGAGGAATAAAAAAAATCATCTTTCGGAAATTGATCTTAATGCCTTAATTAAAAAAATGAGGAAAAATCCAATCTTTAAGGACACCAATTGAAGGGTATGTGATGATGGGGGGTATGGTGAAGGGTATGTGATGATGGGGGGGTATGGTGAAGGGTATGTGATGATGTGGGGGTATGGTGAAGGGTATGTGATGATGTGGGGGTAGGGTGAAGGGTATGTGATGATGGGGGGACCAAGGGAACTTCATCAGGATCATAGTATCCTGGATCCATGAAATAACTGGCCTTTCAAAATAAAAGTCTGCCTGCCTCTATGGGAATCTAACATAGGGGTGTACTGACTTATGCCCCCTGCATTTTAAGGAAGAACATTTATTTATTTATGATACATTATTCATTCACAAAGAAAATTGGTGTCCTTAAAGGTTGGATTTTTCCTCATTTTTTTTAATTAAGGCATTAAGATCAATTTCCTAAAGATGATTTTTTTTATTCCTCTTTTTAGTCAACTTTAGCATGGGTGTCCTAATTTGTTCACGACTGTAGGTCTGTTCCTGAAGATTTCTTCTCTTCATGTCACACTGATGTTGTGAAATAATGTCGACTCTTACACTACCAGTAATACTGAAATATAGCTTCATTACTCAACTGCCTTCGTTTGGAAATTCATGGTGCAATTATAATTAGAACATCAATCATAATCAAAGTGAAGAAATATCTTACCTTAACTTCGCTGTAGGCAGCAATAATCCAGCGGCAGATAATCCAGCGGATTGCAGCGAGCAGTGTGTTGGTGTGACTGACCACAGACAGCTGGGAGCAGGAAGTGAAGTCAGGAGGAGGAAGGACACTGAGACTTGTGTTCTGTCCACCAACAGCTGAGAGGAAGAATCCACCTGATCAACGCTGACCAAGGAGCTCTACACACCAGTGAAGAGCTGCAGAGAGAAGTAGGTGTCAGCACACAAACATATCCATCACCAGTGTATATGCCTCCTTTCTGCTTGTAATGTTTGATTAATGTATGTGGATTTCTTTTTAAAAACTAACTCAAGTGTCTTTGAGGATTGTAAAAAGCGCTATACAAATAAAATGCATTATTATTAATTCCTGTGGTCAACGTAACTCTGGAAAGATCGTGATACAGCAACAGTCCCAAAGTGACATCACTCGTCCATGACATCATTACAGTCATACTTTTGTTTTTGCTATCATAGAGAGCCATAACTGCTGTACTAGTGTGTACATGTTTGAATGTTAAAGCTTTTACCTGGTTGTTCTGTTGTGTGGACTTTACATCCACAGCTCCATGTGCAGATGAACACGGATCAAACCTGACAGTGGTTCCACATTGAAGGGGGGTGCAGAGGCCCTGATTTAACAAAGGCCTTAATCACTGAAGACACTGAGAGCAGATAATAACCGATTGATATCTGATTAAATATAAAATTAAATATAGAAATGTATATACATTCAAAAGGGAAATCCGCACATTGGAGACATCAGTTGTTTGTGGGAGCAGAGAGACAGTGGAGACGCCCTGGTGCCCAGCGGGACGGTTCCATGGGACGCCATCAGCTGTGTGACAGACTCACCATGCTCCTGGATATCAATTAACAAAGCAAACTTTATATGATAACAAAGTTATATTATGACAAATGAATGACTTGATGAAATAAACTGTTTCTATTTACAGGTCTGATTTTGTTAAAATGAAAAAACATTTTGGATAAACCTTGACATTAACTTATCACAACTGAGAACTGTTGGCAACTTGAGAAAGTACATGGAGCTGAGGGAGTTGTGATGTCACAGAGAGAATAAAAGAGGAGCTCAAAACGTGGAACATGGAGTCAGGGCTCGTCTTTATTGGTCCTAGCTCGACACCCATTCTTTCTTTGACGTACAGCATAAAGCGTGATGTTTCATTAATCATACATTTACATCTTTTTTCTGTCTTATTTTATCTCAAATACATGGCAGCTCAAACATTTGGACTTTTCAGTGCAGCAAGAACAAGTCTCTGATGATCCACAGCTTGATCGGTCTCCACAGCAGATTAAGGCTGCACTTTGGCAGCACCAAGTGGCAGTCAGAGGTAACTACACTTTAAACATGATGTCAGTAAACTACACACAGCATCTGGGATTTTGAGGTTTGTCTTCCTTCTGGTGAAACTCATATGTTAAATCTACAGTGTCTCAGTTAGTGCACATGTTGCAGTGCCATTGACATGATCCAGTTTCAACAGAAGACTTTCCACTAAAGCAGCTTTATCTCATTAATCTTCCATAACGCAGACAAAAAAGGAATATGTGGCCGCTGGCTCTTTGTGTTCTCTTGGCTCTGGGCTTCAGACCCATTAGGTTGGTCACTCCTCTGTATGCTTCAGTAAGCTATGGCAGTCTTTGCACTGAGTGGTATATGTTGATTAGGAAACATACATTCTGAAGGTTTTTCTGATCAATAGAAGCGTTTGCGTCTGTTTTCCTTCCAGCGGCCGTAAAGGACCAGGCCTACCACGGCCAGCACAGCCAGGCCCAGGATGGAGAAGACCAGGGTGAAGAAGAACTGCACTCCGCTCATCCCTTCCTCCTGGACCTCCACTGCAAAGGCAAAGGATGAGAGATTATTATCACACGCATCAGGGCTCCCAGCAGTGTTAGACAACCACTTCATCAACAGGGAGTTATTTTTAAATTCAAAGCAAAGAGAAAGAGAAAGGGCCACCGCACACTGAAACAATGTGACCTGGTTACAGACCCAGTTACACAAAGTTAAAAGGAAGGCTCCACCAGTTTCAGTTCACTGATGACAAGAGTACTACTTTGCCTCTGAGAGCGTCTGTTTCTAAAGCCTGAGGAAACACCCTGCTGTCGTCATCAAAGTGTCTTTAATCTCATATTATATGACACCCTGCATTTTCAGGGGAGTAATATAGATCTTTCCCCCCCGACATCTGGCTTCAGTCTGCACTGTGAAAGTTTACAATCAGCATTCATTTTGGGACAAAGACTGCAACAGTCACAAGTATTTATCGGCTCCAGCTCCGATCGGCAGGGATGGAAACACGACACCCGGACGGGGGGGTAAATCACAACTTTCACACCATATGACATTATATTGATTCTTTAGATATCAAATTAGTATTTGCTGATATTACAAATTTGGTCACGATTCCATTCAATCCAGGGACCCGCAATCAATATCATGAGCCCATTAAAAGTAACTATGAGGAACTTTTCAATGTTTCTGAAACTGTGTAATCGGTGCTTTCCGACCGGATAGTACTTTTAGAGGAAAAGTACACTTCTAAGCAGTTCTAAGAACTACTCTCCCCCAAAATCTTTTTTTCCGTTTGCATTCCCACTGGCCAAGTGGCCATAGGGACTGGTAGGAGGGGTAAGGGAGTGACGCAAGCACGGCAACGGTCTTTATAGCATCATCACTAGACCTTAGCGCCACATACAACAACAACAAATGATGCTAATACTTGTGCACTTTTCCTATATTAAATGCTTGTCCATTCTCGTAGTAATTCACGTAATGTTTTGCTCAACACAGACGGGGCTTTATTATACTCGGAACAGACCCCGCCTCTGCCTGCTGCGCTGTGGACGTGTGTGTGCGTGTGTGTGTGTGTGTGTCGGCCGGCGAGCCGCAGGACACGCTTGTAGAGTTTACCTCCGAAAAGACAGTTAACCACAGGTTCCCGTTAATCTTATGATGGACATGTGTTGTGATATTTAAACAAACGAACCGTCAACGGCAAAATAAAAGCCTCTTATTGACGAGAGCGGTCTGAGAGACCTCCAGCTCACAGCGAGGTGTCGGAGCAGGACTGGCCCAGCGACGAGCTAGAAGCCGGGGCAGGCGCTTGCTGGCTGTCGCCTCACTTCATGGAGCTTCTGAACTCCGAAAACTTTGAAGCAAATTGTCAATTCAGCAGCAATTTTCGCAAGACTGCTTATATTCGAAATCTAAACAGTTAATTTCTCGCCTAAAAACGTTGTCAGAAGTGAATTTAATGATGAATAAGATGGTGAAAATAGTTAAAAATGTCCCGTTGTTGGTTGTTGCTCTGTCTGCAAGTTTCTGAGTTGGCAGTGGGCGGGACTTATAAGTTTGACCAATCAAGTACACCTAGGAAAAAGGAAACGGGAAAAGACCCTGCTCTGGAGTAGGAGCTAAAAAAGGACACTACTGAGGCCAGAAGAACTTAAAAATCCCCAAATTTATATAAATAATGTAAACATAAATAAATAAAAAAATATAAATAATGATTGTTTATTTTTATCAATTTACAAAATGCAAGCAAACAGAAGAAAAAATCTAAAATCACATCAATATTTGGTGTTACTACCCTTTGCCTTCAAACCGGCATCAATTCTTTCAGGTACTTACAAAAAGTCAGGGATTTTGTCGGATTGTAGTCAGGTGTATGATCAACCAGTTATAGTATATAGGTAGTTATACTGCATAAGCAAGGTCTCTCCAAGACAAAGATCTCAAAGCAGACTGGTGTTTCAAGATGTGCTGTTCAAGCTCTTTTGAAAAAGCACAAAGAAACGGGCAACGTTGAGGATCGTAGACGCAGTGGTCGGCCAAGGAAACTTAGTGCAGCAGATGAAAAACACATCAAGCTTATTTCCCTTTGAAATGGGAAGATGTCCAGCTCAGAACTGGTAGAAACCAGTGGGACCCAGGTACACCCATCTACTGTCTGGAGAAGTCTGGCCAGAAGTGGTCTTCATGGTCAAGAGTTGCAGCCAAAAAGCCATACCGCCGACATAGAAACAAGGCCAAGCGACGCACGAAAACATAGGCACTGGCGTGCAGAAAAATGGCAGCAGGTGCTCTGGACTGATGAGTCCAAATTTGAAGTATTTGGCTGTAGCAGAAGGCAGGTTGTTGGCCGAAGGGCTGGAGAGCGGTACAATAATGAGTGTCTGCAGGTAACAGTGAAGCAGGGTGGCGGTTCCTGGAAAGTTTGGGGCTGCATTTCTGCAAATGGAGTTGGAGATTTGGTCAGGATTAATGGTACAGGCCAGTATTTCCTGTATTTCTCCATACAGGCAGATACTTATCCATCATGCAGTACCATCAGGGAGGCGTATGATTGGCCCCAAATTTATTCTGCAGCAGGACAATGAGCCCAAACATCCAGCCAAGGTCATTAAGAACTATCTTCAGTGTAAAGAAGAACAAGAAGTCATGATGGCATGGCCCCCACAGAGCCCTGGTCTCAGCATCATGGAGTCTGTCTGGGAGAACATGAAGAGACAGGATTTGAGAAGATCTGTGGTTAGTTCTCCAAGATGTTTGGAACAGCCTACCAGCCGAGTTCCTTCATGAACTTTGTGCAAGTGTACCTAGAAGAACTGATGCTGTCTTCAAGTCAAAGGGTGGTCCCACCAAATACTGATTTGACTTAGATTTCTCTTCCGTTCATTCACTGCATTTTGTTAATTGATGAAAATAAACTATTAACACTTCCATTTTTAAAGCATTCTTAGTTTACAGCAATTTTTCATACCTGCCTAAAACTTTTGGACACACAGTACTGTGTGTGTGTGTATATATATATTTATTTTTATATAGATTTTAGTAAGGCCTCTGCCTGAGTCCGATTTTTCAGTGAAGTCACAGAATGATTTACAGCAGGTATAACGTCTCTACAGTAACACATTCTGACGGGTCACAGATTTCACTGTAACACCAGAAAAGCCTATGCAGCCAGGTAAAAGGAAGCAGGAGATTTCTTTATATAGGTCTAACTGTATTTTAATTTTATTTTACAAGTTATCTTTTGTAGTTATGGCTGATACTGATAAAGTGAAATTATTTAAAACTCAGTAATACAGTGGGTAATACATGCTTCGTCCTGTGGACATTACATTACAGCACCAGCCGCCACGCGCTAGAAAACCCCTTTATGACAGCAGGTGTGGTAAAAACGCAGAGGGGCCGATGGACTCAACACTGACTTAAAGACACATATAGTCACTTTAAAAAGGCCCCGACACGCCGAGCCGGCGCCGTTCGGCCATGGTGCACCTACCATGGAACTGCTCCATGTTGTCCACTCTGGGGACAGTGACCTCGTCCTGGTCCTGGTCCCCGTCCTCAGGCGTCCTCTCTACTGTCAGCTGGTACAGCTTGATGGAGATGATGTCATGGTTATCTGGAGCGACATGCACACTGATCAACACAAAGCTCTGCCCAGTCACAGTTTCTCTCTCTATCCATCCTCTCCCTGGGACTGTTCTGGCTGTAGACTTCTCTTGGAGTCACTAACCAGAGCATCATACCTGACAGGTCTCCGGTGGCCGAGGACGCACCCAGGAAGTAGCCGGCAGGCAGCCACAGGCCTGTGATGTCAGCACAGTCTTTCCATTCCTGCTTACCATCAACGTCCACCAGCAGCTGGGGGGCACAATATGAGTTATCATTATAGACTTTTGTCATTTTCATTATTTTAGAGCTGTCAATGGGGATCCTTTAACCTAAGAGAACTTTCAACATTTAATTTCAACATGTAATACTATGTAACATGTAGATATAGTGTAGTATAGTGTGTGAGTAACGTAACATTTGTCTATATATATTAGGGCTGTCAAAATAATGCGTTAATTTCGATTAATTAATCTGACGTTACAGGAAACACAAACCCCGCTGCATGTGACGCTAGTTAACACTATACTCAACGGCAGCTAACGTTAGTCTACCGCTAGCTAGTTAGTTAACACTATACTCAACAGCAGCTAACGTTAGTCTACCGCTAGCTATTAGCTGAATTAAACACGGTTAAAATGCTGACAGCTAACACTAAACGGTGTAAAGTGTGAGTGTGTTTTACTGTAGAGGATTCAACACCGGGATGTAACAATCTGCAGCTGCTGTCGGAGAAACAACACAGACGGTGCGTTCAATGAAACTGGTAAACTACAGCCTCGTGGTGCATTTGAAGTTATTGTAAATGTCCTTTTCCTATCTGGTTGTTGTTTTTGTCATTCAACAGCAATTTACTAGTGAAATTAGTTATTGTTATACATTATTATTAAATCATTTAATTTTGACCATATGGCCTTAGCAATAAACAAGCCACTGTTGTTTAGTACCCTTTTTTTTCTTTTCTTTTTTTACCTTCTTAAAAAGTATCGGTTCAGGCACCGTTAAATATGTATGCGATTAATTTCGATTAATTAATCACAGAGTATGTAATTAATTAGATTACATTTTTTAATCGATTGACAGCCCTAATATATATATAGTGTGTGAGTAATGTAACATGTATATATAGTGGGTGAGTGATGAGAGTGTTCAGACCGTCAGGCGCTGTTTGGAGTATCTGACGAGGAGAAAGGTGTCGTGGACTGCGTTGCGCGCCATAGCCGTACATCCTCCGAGCTCAGTGGGCCGTCCATCAGAATCGTGGTCATATGACAGAGTCCCGTTCCCCAGCATCACTGAGACGTACGGGAAAGCCCTCTGTGAGGAAGACAGGGGGAGGTCAACACATCACACCAACGCACTATTATTATTATTATTACACAGATAGATGTGTGTGTGACGAGACAACACGGGGTGGTCTGATGAACATCCTCAGCTGGTGTTTCTGATGCTGCCGGAGTCCCAGGCTGTCCTCTGCACGTTCCACAAGCTCGCACAGAGACAAATATGACACACTGCTGATATCCGTCTGAGCCATGCATCACTAAACACACTCACATCATGGCTCTTGTCAGCATTGGGGTAGGTGTCCACAAATATCCCCAGTCCAATGAAGTTGTTCATGTTGCCGAACACAGGACCTGCGGACACACGGGGAGCTGCATCAGGGCTCTGTCATTCATACACACCGCTGCACTGAAATGCTCTGAAGACTACACGTTGTGTTGGCTTCCTGCTCATGTGGCTGTTAAAGGAAATTAACAAGCAGTAAAACAGTAATAAAAGTAGCTTATGGTAGGGAGAGGCAAGTCTCTAGTCACATGATGAACACCTAGTAGAATACTATGTCTTATTTCCCTCACTATATCATAATGTATCTTAGTTAGTTCCATTACTTAAACCTCAGTCTGGGTGAATACTCAATTCTGAATGACTGCAGGGTGTAAAAAGTGTTATGGAACACCTACTAAAGGACTGTTTACCGTTCTACATTCCTCTGAACACCACAGGACGGCGTTAACACACAAGCTGCAGGAAGTCAGTCACACTCTGAACTGACTGTTTCACAGCGTACTTCAGGCTGCTGCCGACAGTAACGTTACACATGGAGGATCATTGCTCCTGAAAGTCTGGATATTGTTTTGGGGACAATGACATGGCTGATAGCTAGCTTCTTGTTGTTAAACATACTGTCACATTATATTTACTGATTTCCAACCATACACAACAGCTTTGTTGAGCAGAAAGATAAGCCAACTCTTAATACTAGGCTTTGTGAATGTGGTCCTTTAACACTTTGCATTAAAGTATTTTTAGCACCTAGTTCCTTTTCATTGAACGGGACACGCCCCCTGTAGAGTGATCCAGTCCCTTCCTACCATTCTGCATGCGGTCTTTGGTTAGCCAGATAGCCATGCCATCTCCATTGAAGTTCTTCTTTCCCACGCCATGGATTTTAAAGTGCACCCTAAGCTCCCAATCTTGCACCAACAAAGGCTGGAAAGCAATGGAAATGAAGACAAGCAGGTTACTTTGTGCTGCAGGAAGGAACTGAGTAACAGACTACCCTTTTCAAACAGGCTGAACTTGTGAATATGGTGTCAGTGTCAATACACAAGGCTCTATAATATTCATAAAATTATTACATGCACTGTCCAAAATCATCACCATATACCAGCAAAAAACCAATGGATATCTACTGAGTGGCTAATACAATGTGAACATTCACTAGCCATTTGGCTGGTGGACAGAAAAGTTCATTTTGGACCCTGATTACATGACAATCTTTCATTTCAAGGCCGTGTTAAGTACTCCTGAGTGACTGTGTGAGGTTCAGGTGTGGCTGGGAGACTTACAACTCGACTCCAAACAGCTCCCTGTCTGCTCTGCATATCAGGGGTCAGCCTCACGTGCTCCGGGGTAACCATGGCAGTGCCCATCAGATCCCACTGGGAGGAGCTGGAGAACCCCAACCCTGCAACACAGTGACGTCACCTGTCAGGAACAGCATTGTACAGGCTTCTCTCTGGCAGTGGACAATGCAACACAATAGGCTGCTGACTGCCAAACTGCCCTCAAAAATAAACTCATCTGCACACCTTTCCTTAAACATTAGTATTACAATCAGTCCATAAAAATTTAATATCACGGTTTAAGCTCCACTTAATAAACATCAACTGCAGCAACTAACGCTATCGTGCTGGGCTCATTAACAGTGACGTTAGCTCTCATTTCACGTATGGTGACGTCAGACGTACGACTTGAAAACCTGAGAGTAAGTTAATTATTATACTCAGTAGCTAACATTAGTTATCAAACAATGTGGCTGACTTGATTTATCATACGAGGAACTGCTATTGTTGGTGATAACTTTAACTCAGCACGGCACCGCTCAGTAAATTTAACTCAGCGCGGTACGGTACGGCTCAGTATCCATGGTAGGACTTGAACTCACCATGGTACGGCTTTGCCAGAGAATATTCCCGCTTCAGAAAGTCCTCCATGAAGTCCTGTTCGTCTGCCAGCGACTGACTTATTAAAATACAAACGCTAACAAACAAACATGTTAATTTCCGGAGGTTTTTAAAATAAAACATTGGACATAAAAGCCAGAAACTTCCCAGCGGATCTGACTTGGCGACAGTGGCAGCCATCTTTACACAACATGTGACGTGCGGGGTGAAAAAAACTACACTTCCGGTTATTACTTTCAAATTAAAACCTCTCTGAGGAACAACTACGGTGTATTCAGAAATAACCATAAAACAACTTTAATGTTTAGTTTTACTAAAGTAAAAATAGCGATGCCACATGTCCCAGGTACTGACGTCATTAGCACAGCTCATCAGGCAAAATCACAGATGTTATGCTATTATTAATCATATTATAATATAATAACTGATACTCAAACATAAAATCAGATGTGAAATGTTGTTGGTGGAGCTGACTTTAACCACTTTTTACAGCCCAAAGCAGTGCATCCTGCTTTATAAGCTCATCATATGTTTTATCAGTAAAACCATGCCAAATAAATGTAGTGGGGTAGAATTATGTTTTTATTAGTTTATTGTTCTAGCTGGTTTTGCAATCCTTTTAAAACATATTTTCACAACTATCCAGGTCAGCTATTATAATGATATATAATTAGAATAATGATACAAGTCCTGTTGACATCATTCATGATTGAGACATCTTAGACTAGAATGTAAATGCCATAAATACTCCCAATTACTTTTTGAAATAAAGAAACAGACGCGTAACTATCGGTAAGCAGGGTAAGTGCTTACGGGCCCGGACCAATCAGGGGCCGGCGTGACTGGAAGATATTGATTGACAGCCGGGGCCCCCTATCGCATTTGGCCACTGACCAAGCGGGTCAAATTCATTTCCTTGTTTCAGAGACCGTTCTCTTCACGTGTGTGACTCGAACATCTCACATTTACCAACAAAACGTACAACGAAAGACCGTGCAGAACATTTCAGACCGTCCTGCCAACCTGTAAACATTTTGACATCAATGTACGCTGTAACGTTTTTTCACTCTAAAGTCACTGAAAACTGCTGCTGTTTACATCCTGTCTGATCTCTGCTGCGGGCGGGGCTGCTGAGTTCCCCCCGCGACTGACACACACACACACACACACACACACACACAAAATCAAAATCAAACACGGTGGATGCAGGAAAAACCGGAGATGAGACGTACAGGATGACCTAAATTGAGGACAGCTACACTCGTTTTTTTTATTTGATTCATTCAATAAATTATTACTTTTTGTCTTAAATCCACCAGCCATTTTCATATTATACCAACATTTACAGCATCCTGAGCCTTTTTGGTAAGGTTACTAGGAAAACTCAGCCAAGAGTAATTCATTAATAGTAATAATTATTATTCTCCCCAAAACAAGTTTCCTTCTTTTTTTTTTAAAGAACTATACAAAAACCTTTTTTGCAACTTTCACTGTCTTCTGCAACTTCATTGCAACAAACATACAAAAGACATCGCAACTTTTATTGCAAAATCAGGCATTTTGGGTCGCAACAATCTAAAAAAAAGGCCACGAATTCCTGGAGGGACTGCCCTTGTGTGTTTTTTAATGTGTTATGGTGCGCATTCACCAGTGTTTTTTTGTTGTTGTGGTGCGCGTAGGCTACTCCTGATTTTGTCAGTCATCTCATCTCTTATATGCTGTGTCTCTATGATCCTATCCTGTCTTATTGATGGTAGCCTACTCGTGGACATTGCGCCGTCATCACGTGCTGTAGTAGGGGGGCCCACCTTGATAATCCTGCTTAGGGGCCCGGTGTTGGCTCGTTACGCCACTGTATAGAAAGACATATTTAGCATCACCTCATTAAATTCCCAGAATGAAGCAGTTATGGTGATGATGAGCCATGTGAGAGCGGCCTGAGTCTGAGTGACGTGGTCCACCTGTTAGGAGCAGACTGTATGGTCAGCCATTGCCATTAGCTGCCGTATAAAGATCCCAAAATGCTGATTGTATGTCCTGAACTTGAGTGGCAGCACAGCGTGCAGCTGGCCCAGAGGAAGCTATTTCTGAAGCTGACAGCTTGTCTTGGCTTTGTAGTGATGCTAACCTGTATGTTGATTTCCATGTCCTCTTGTATGACTTACATGTTTGCTTAATTAGCTTAACTATCTATCTGATAGCAGGTTCGGCCACTCAAATGTTACCCATTATGCAGTACTACTGAAAATACTTGCTGTTTTTATTTTCAAGGTACAATCGATTAACTTCTTTTTGCAGTCTGAATATCTCTAGCTAACTTAAAAAGAATCGCACAACTGCTATTATTTTTCCTATGGGCTGGCCTTCAGATTTGGTTTCTTAAGAAATCATTAGAAACCACCATCACCATAATAATTAAATAAATATATCTCTAAGCAGCATTTAGCGGTCACAGTGGTAAGGACATAATGTAAGGAAACTTTTGAAGTTTTAAAGTTGGTTAATCCTCTGGTAACTTTCTAAAGTACCAAGTATCCTACGCTCAGTTCCCACTGCGACTGTTTATGGAGGACACGAATGGTTACGTTCAGGCATCACATTACAGAAAAAAAGATTTGGATGGAGGATATGATGCAGTCTTTGGTGCAAACAATAAGGTTCACAAGCTTGAATACATTGTCTACAACATTTCATAATATTCTAATGACGAAGAATAAAGAAATTTGCTGCTGGCTGAATCAATTCAGAGTTTATTTTATCTTTTGTCCTTTAGTGTTTGGTCACACTGCCCTCCTACTTAGTGGAAAGCATTGCTTGCTACTGGATACTGTACATGATTTTGTAAATAGGAATGCTACCGAGCATCTTCTGGAAAATGTAGTTGAGCTAGTAGCTCATTCCCAAAATTGCTAGTTGCTGCAGGTAGTATTGGTTTCTCACCGCTTTGCTGGAGAGGAGCTTGATGATACAGGGAATTTGTGGGCTTTAGAATCAGTCGCAATGTCTGTTGACAATAACTTCCGGATGGAAAACTCTTGTGTCCTGTACATACAATTTAACGACATTGAAATGTATGTTTGATGCTTTCATATGTCAACACCTGACTAACGTTAGCTCGTAGAGCTATTTTACCTGTTGAGACACAGACTAAAGAAAATGACAAACTAGCAGTCAGTCCGACTGGTGGTGACATGTTGCTGTTCCTAACGCCAGATTTGGTTCAAGAGATGCTAGCAAAGCTACACAGGACAGGAAATAAGCACAGCAGAAAGTGTTTAACTATGTACCTTTTAAACATTACAGTTATGGCTGAAAATGACAGGAATAAACAAGATTGCTGATTTCACATATCTCTACATTTCAGATTAACTGCCATATGTCTACAGGAAGTTATTTTGTGTCAGGGGGATTTGGTCTATAAAAACCAAAGCAATGAGCTGAAAGACCCTAAAAAGATAGAGCTGAGGGACACTGCAGAATTCTCTGCAGGTCTGTTAATATAAGTGACCTCTTTCACATTGCATGTAGTAATTTATTTTCAAATAAATGCTGATCTCAGCAGTTTACAGTCAATGGATTACAGAACATTAGCTACTATGCAGGGTGAGAAAGTTATGAATAAAAGAAGATAATCAGAAAGGCAAACCCTGCATTTCAACATTTACTGATGGCGTCTGGATCAACAGTGAATTATATTTGACTAAGCTCTTTGCAGAGTCTGCTTCCTCGCTCACCCAGCCTTGTTGTGCCTCATAAATAAATGCTCCTTGGTTCGATTAATGGACAGAGCCAAGTATTGACATGTAATGGTGGATGACAGGCTTGAGTCAGGATCTTGGGAGAAATTACAGTAATGCAGTCAACTTGAGGGTGATGCTATTGCTCCTCAGAGGCAGACAAAGAGACAGAGTGGGAATAAGAGAGCAAACATAAAGGTGTTTATGATCCAGCGGTGACTTGGGGCCCTGAGTATTTCCTGTATATGTCCCTTGGGTAGATATGATTAATTTACATTGAGAAGGCTGCAGAATTCCAGCTGAACCTTGAAACCTGAAACATCACCGTCTAGCACCTCTCCAGACACCCACGCATCACCATTTGTGTATCCCGTAATCCATAGCGGAGACCAACACATACAGCATGGGCTGTCTGCAGGGCCATAAATTCTGCCTCAGCTTATTGAGTGGAGAGGATCGCAGGGCATGTTGCGTGCAGTCGCCTCCTGCTGTGGCAGACTTGCACTGTAATCCCTGTTTGCAAGGTCATGAGATATTTTAATATCCATTGGTCCCAGCCAGATTCCGTGCTCATCTTTATTAAAGCCGTCCACACCTGTTCTAGTGCAAACAATTGGGTGTAAATGTTTCCCAGGGGAAGGGAAGGCATCACTATTACACAACCACATGCTCTATATGTTATCAGCAATGTGTTGTACAGGTTTGGAAATAGAGGGTCAATATAAATGGTAAATGGACTGTATTTATATAGTGCTCAAATCACTTTACAACACATGCCAACATTCACCCATTCACGCACACACACATCCATACACTGATAGCAGAGGCCACCATTCAAGGTGCCAAACTGCTCATTAGTGGTTTGGGGTTGTGGTACCAGGAACTCCACGATTCCCACGACCACCTGCCTCCTTAACCATGCCACCCCAATATAGTACATTGCTACAATATACTGTAGTTCACTGAGCAGATAAAACAGCATCTATTATTTATGCTCATCTATTTGTCATGATAAAAGAAAGGATGGATAACCAAACAGGCAAATCAGGAACTGCCCCAGAGTCCTCCTTTATTACCTGGTCTTGATTTGTCTTAAAGGTCATGTTGGTATGTCGGTTTTCCTGAGATACCTTTGCCTTCCCTTGCAGTAAGTTTTCAGAACATACATCGAGTTTGGCTGAGCTGTATTAGGATATATTATTCATTATGTGTCAGCTACAGCCATTACAGTTATGATGCCCAAGGCTAGTGTAAGGGATTACAATTTGAGATTCAGCAATAATTACATGAAAACGTGTTGAGGGTTAGCTTGTTTGCTGTGTGCGAGTTAGCTGGATGGCTGATATCAGAGGTTCAGTCTGGTGTCAGTTGGTGTGCTAGCTTGGCGCAGGGACTCAGGGTTGGGGAAGGCAGTTAGCTTCTTCTAAAAGAAGAGGAATGGGACTCTCCAAAGCTGTTATCCTGTTAACACTGGTTGGGACCCATTAGTTTTTAATTGTGGTATCACAAACTTCCATATATCTTAACATATGTTGGTGCTTGCTGAGCATTGAGGTGAAGCTAATCATATATTGTGTATATTGGTTACACACGTCATGTCAACCCGTTCTCACTCCGAACTCGTAAAATACAGACGTTTGGACAGTGGCTGTCAGCGTCTGAAGCGACGAAAAAGGCGTCTTTCAGTGTGTTTGTAGAACGAGCAAGCAGGTACACAGGGTTTAGCGAGTGGTATGTAAGGCTGAAATTCCATGTAGGGACATTGGTCGGGGTGGAGGATGGGTCAAACACAGGACTTTCACCCAGGAGACTGGGGTTTGTGTCCCACTTGTCACGTTTCCTAAAGTCACTTTCTTTTTTAACCGTCCCGTTCTTCCCGTGTGTCACGGAAACGTAAGCCCATCCACAACCTTTTCCTTAACATAACTACATCAAAAGGGACGCCAATAGTCCCGACCAAGCGCGTTTAGTTAAAGCGCGTTATATGACGCTAAATGAGACTTTTAGCGTCAACAACAACGACAAAGGCACCTGACCAAGCGTCCGTATTTTACGAGATGGAAGTGAGAATCTGTTGGACATGTAGAAGCTTTAGCTCCCACTGCACAGCCACCACCAGGCAGCGCAGCTAGCTGTAGCGAGCTAGCACAAAACATATGAGGTGATGCAAAAGCAATTTATTGGTCTTGGGTCTCTAAAGACCCCAGACATGCGTTTAATGCTGACTTATATTTTGAGAGATTTTTAGTCCTCTATAGTTCAGAGACATATTTTATTATTGTCTCTACTATATTTAGCTGACACAGTTACTAGTTACTTTGAAAACTATAGAAGATATACATAAAGTAAAATGCATTTTACAAATAATTATTTATTCTGGCATTACTACTGATGTAAAGGATGTGAAGAAAGGCGCATGTACCCCTTCTTTTATGGTTTCAGGCTAATTTTCTATACTTTTTCTATGTGTATACAGTTTATCATACCTTGTTTTGACTTCTCCTCTTGTGCTATGATTACGCTATACATTAACCATTATGCTGTAATTGTCTCTTGTGGCCACAGTTGTTGCTGTTCAGCAAAAGTTACTTTGTATTATAATGGAAAGAGCTTTTTACAGAAGAAAAAGCTACCGTAGGCTGTGTGGATGGGTCGTTGTGAAAGCATCACCTGGATGTGAGCATTATTCATACAGCAGCTTCTTTGGTAAATGCTCAGTGAGTGGATGAGTTTACACTGATGCAGCAGCCAGCCTGCTGAGCAGTGTGTGAAGCAGTCAATCATTCCATAATGAGGAGGCTGTAATGCTTCTTCTGGCAGGACAGGCCTCTGTTAATATACGAGGACCTGTCCTCTTTGTCTGTTTAAAGAGTGCAGACATTAAGGAGAGGCAAACACCTCTGGACATAAATATTCACACTATTCAGATCAACAGGCGAGAAGGAGTATTGTCAGAGCAGTCAGCGGAGCTCCTTTCAGAGGCTCTTTAATGGGCTCTTTGTGCTGACAACAAGGAAAACACATCTTCTTAATTGAAACACTATTATCACTTCAGGATGTGTTACCCAGACACATATCAATATTTCAAATCAAGGCAGAGGGTTATTTTTTGTATGATATTTGGATTCATCATGGCATTATGATGAACACAAATAATGTTAATTAAACATTCCAGTCATTGTATACTGTTTGCATAGATATTGTGAAAAATGAATGGAGCCACATTTTAACTTAGCTGGCCCCCAGGTGTCAGATGGAGAGCAGGAAGCTGTCTGGGTTTGAGCAAATCTGTACACTTCAACACTTCTTAAAAAGATTGACTTCCTAATGCAGTGAAAAGCTACTCCAGAAAATTAGTGATGGTCTGCCAGCTTCTGTAAATTATCCTGAAAGTGCACTGGGGCTCAGTTCAGGGCATTGAACTATACACACTAAAAGAAAAGACAGGAGATTGACTTGTCATGGGAGATGAAGTGCTGAGCGGTGACAATCACAGAAAATATTTATCATTATAATGTAGTCATATTACATTATTTGTATGACATAATTGTCTTGGGTGCAGCCTGCTATCATTCCAAATAGAGCCTAGACGTACTGTCCAGAATATGTATCACCACTCTTCTCCTTTTCTTTTACTTTTGTGGCCAATATTCCTCAAACTAGTAGCTATTAAAGTGTTGATCTCAGGGGAAACGGTGATGGTTAGCTTCACAATGACCAATGGAAGGGTCCAACAAACTCTCATTCCTGTCATTTTATCCATAGAACACAAAATCACAAGTTATAATGTGCTGCAACAGGGCTTCATGTGTACAACTTGCATCACCCTGGCTGATTATAACATGACATCTTTGATTTGAAAAAGGAAGTCCACAATGAAACAAACCAAAAAACTTAAACATGAAGAGAGAGAAACCTGAGGAAGGACAGATCTGAGCTATGAGGCTGAACCAAAGCAGTCCAAACCAGAACAACGAGCTGACAGACACTGAGAGAATTCCCAATACACATTACACATAGTCAATGGTTCATATAAAATATATTGAATAAAATATTGCAGCTTACATGTATGATCAATTATGTCAGTCATGTTTATTAAATGATGGACATTTTATTTTGCAGTGAAAGTGTTTGAAATAGGAATGTTAAGGATTGTTTTCCATTGGAAGGGGACATGAAGTAATGATGGCGAGCTGATCAGTGGAGAAGCTGTTTAAACAGCTGTCTTTAACTTCCTGTTGTCCATCCATCTTCCCCCTCTCAATAAGCTAATAGGTCTAATGTTCTCCTCCTCCTCCCTCAGCTCTCTCTCATCCCTTCATCCCTCACCTTCCTATGCAGATGATTTATCACCGGGTTGCTGCTGGAAAAACTTGATTGTTTCCTTTTTTCTTTGCATCAACCTTTCTTTTCAATTAATTGACTGGATCATAAATCATACATACCGTATATGCTTTCTAAAAATAGAATTAATTTGTTAGATTTTGGCTTGTTTGCCTTGAGCTCAGACTTTTACATGCTTCTGCGTCACTAAATACACTCAAAGAAAAACTATGATTACCAAGCCAAATGGAACCCGATAGTCAACAATGACACTGTACAAAGACAGCATACTCTCTGCATAACAAGGTAAAAGCAAAAAAAATATTTTTTATTTACACAACAAACATAATGCACACCTGTTTGGAACACACAGTTATTCACATGGAGCCCACGCTGTTAAATGTAATTGCTCTGGACATAAAAATGGGTCTTGTTGTTTCAACATGTGATTCTTCACACATACGACACACTGCTACAGCGCTGATGGGTACTGTTGTTCATCTCCGGCCTACGATCAAATATGTTGTGTTCCATGGGAAGTGTGAGGAATGCTTAGCATCACCTTGAAGCCCCCCTGAAATATTTGAATACAATTCCAATAAATACTATATTACGGGAAGAACTATTCCTGTAGTTCTGAATAAAATGTAAATACAGTATTTCTACAGTCTAGGAGGACATCTCCATCATCTTGTTAGACTGAATAGGACATGAAGGCAGTAATACATAACAGAACACAGTTTGTGCGTGCGTGTGCCTCCTTTAACACCTCTGCTCTGCTGTTAAACTACATTCCTCCCACCTCCGAAGTCCAACTATGTTCACTCGCACTAACCTGTTACCATCAGGCCATTCATCAACGTTCCTCTGTCCAAACAGGAGAGGTGTTAGGGAGGCAGCGTAGAAAGAGCTGCTTGGTAGCCTTCTAGTGGAGGAGATTTCCAGTCTGCAGGACAATGACATGGAGACTGGATCACAGATGTGGTACATTGCAAATGAATATTATTGCCAAAGAGATTGTGAACAAATGATGCTTGAGGGTGGCTAAACTTGTTTTGGCTGCACTGACTAAAAAGCATTAATGGTATCAAAAGGGGGAAATTAGCACACCATGACACAGCAACTCGGAGTGACGCACTGAAACATTTGCTAAAGTTAGGCTTTTTGAGTGTTCTCAATTTCTTTTTCTCTTTACTCTCATCTTCTAATGACCATTTTGTCTTGGTAGCCTTTTGTTCTTTTAATATTCTCGTGATCTCACAACAGGATTTGGACTTTGGCGTATTCTCAAGGCAGGGGACTCATATAGATAAAGAGCATTATTCCCAAATGCTCTATGATCAAAAAACAAAACACAAGTTTATCATTCAGTGTACATAAAATAGAGATGATTCAGTCATCACACTGAGCAGGAAACCAGCTGCTAACTTAGACAGGTCTAGAGTCTGCAGCCATGGGGCGGCTCTGTGAGGCTGAACCAGAGCAACACTCACATCAACAAGCTCACAGTCACAATGCTGCCCTGCTGAGGTTTAGCAGGCATAATATTCACCATGCTCACCACTAGTTTAGTGTCTTAGCAGGCAAGCATTTGATAATTAGCATTAAACACAAAGTCATGGAATCTGCAGGTGGGTGGTCAAACACCAAAGTATTGGACGAGATGATGGTGCTAAATGAAAAGTCAGGAGATCAAAGTTATTACAATTCATCCTGCAGACCGTAAAGGAATAACTACATCAATCCACCACATACTTTGTCAAGATATTTCAATAAAGAACAAAAACTATAATGTTAGAGTGGTGCTAGCCGAAAGGTCAGAGGATCACTAAAGTCAGCATGATGCATTGTCGCAGTACCATGGATAATGTACTAATGCATGTAGATGTTGAGGTATTCAATGCATAAGTAAACATTTGGATCAAGTCCTTAGAATTCATCCTCTCTTGAACTTGAATATCTGTTGTAAATGTCACGGCAATTCATCAAATAATTGATGAGATATTTCAGTCTTAACCACAAACATTAGCCTCGTGGTGGTGCTAGAGCAAAAGTCAGTAGATCTCACAGTTCTCCATGGAGTATCTCTGTAGAGGTTGTAGTGCCGATGTGTAGTTAGATTTTTGAGAAAGTTAGCTATGGCATAGCTACGATGGCTATGTGTGTAGGCTTTGTGGCTACGTACACAGGAACCTATTAATGCAGAACTATTAATCCCCCTTCATGAGAAGATTGTGTGGGATGGTCAGAGATAGAAAGTGTGTGTGTCACTTGGGTCAGTGTCTATTGGGGCTGAAAACTGCAAGTTTGAAAAGTTGCAAAGACACTCCTGCACACTGTCTAACTTGCTTAGATAAAAGTTTAACCCACTCGTCCCCCTCCACACACATTATAGATGTGCAATGTATTTTTTCTGTTCTAACTTTGAAAGGTTGAAAGAAGTGAGCTTAGCAGATCTCTATAGATTTACGGAGCCCCGGAAGGGTCACGGCGAGATTTTTTCAGGAGACTACTTTTGCGTTACCTTGCAATATGTTTTGCGTTCTCTTGCAAAACTTTTCTTCTTCCATTCCTTCTGAGCCATGTGTCTATTTCCACTTAGCTGCCCAGCACAATGAATCATCTTGTTGAATTTTACTTTGAAATGATGCATTATGATGATATACTGCTCATATTCATATCTCATATATAGGCTATGATCAATAGCCTATTTCTTTATGTATAAAAAAGAGAATATGCGATGTCAGAGGTTTGCATGATGTGGCGATGAACAAACTTATCAGAGAATCTGCAGCTCCCTAAGAGAGAACGACAATAACGTGAAAATTTAACCTGCACTGTGGTTACAATCAACTATGTTCTACAACCCTTCCAGTCGCCTATATGTTCATTTTCTACCTGTAATAGTCTATATTCCTGTACAGTGTGGGACAAATCCATTTAATCACATCAGATTTACATCAACAATTACATCACGGTCTGGTGTCTATATGGGCTGTAAGGGACGTGTGAAGTAGCGACCAGATGTGACCTGATGTGGTTTGACTTAGTTTACAGCAGTTTTCTTCTAATCAGCCACAAATGACAGAAAGTGAAACTTAAATAAAGGCCATTAGATGTATTGTCTTCTGAGCTCTCAGGGTTTTGTCTGACTGAAGGCTATGCCTGATATTAGATTACATTATTATAATAACAGCCTGCTGTCTAATAAACTTTATGTCGAGGTTGGTAAAAGTGGTGTCTACAATTTGGTAGCATGGCATCTACTGTCACACATTTTTGATCTAATAGCATTGTATTTGATGTCAAATTAGATAAAGTGGTGTCTTAAAATAATTTTCAAGTATTAGGATATTTTGTTTTAAATTTATAGTGTCTAATAGCATTATAACATAACATTTTGGGTCTATTGCGGCATTTTATGCGGTTTGTAATTTAGGTGGTGTCTAAATAGGTTATCTGTAGGCTACGTGTTTGTTTACTGTCTGATAAAGAACATATTAGTTATTTGTCTAATTTGATACAACCATAGAAATAAAATGGACACAAGCTAAAACTTAGCTAACATGAGCTCGCTCTGAGGGGAGCTGCAGATTCTCTGATAATTCGATCAGTGTTGGTTCATTGCCACATGCGACACACATGCGCACTTTATCTTTTCATTCATTTAAGAAATAGGTATTGATTATAGAACAGATATGAATGTGCCCATTGAGTAGTAGGCCATATCAGCATTCCCAGCTCAAAGTAAAATTTAGCGAGCTGATCCATATTGTGGCGTTGCGCTGGGCAGCTGAGTGGGAATAGACCCATGTCTTGGGAATGGAAGAAGAAAAGTATTGCGAGGAAACACAAAAGTAATCCCCTGAAAAATCTCGCCATGACCCTTCCAGGGCTCTGTATTCATTAGCTGCTACTAGCATTACATACCCAAATTTTTGAGGCTCGAACTGTTGGTGATTGAGATGCATTGTGGGTAATGTAGGCACCAGCTTTTGACAATAAATAATAATCTGTGGAATAAAAAAGATGGTATCTCTGGCACTGCTGCATTCATTCTAAACACTTTTTTCTGCCAATCGTGAGTCTGACAATGATACTGGAGTGTAATGCTAAATAGATGGAGTACTCTTTTAGGTAAAGAGAGCAAGCTTTTAACTAAGCAGCCTCAAGGACCATACCCCCACACCCCAACGGAGCATCCAGTAATGTGCAGGCTCTGCTGGGGAGAGTGTGTTGCTGGGCACTGACCCAGTGGAGATCTGCGTCTTTATCCTCAGTGACAGGTTTCACACACAGCTTGAGGGCCAAACCCACACATAACAGCCAGGCGTCTTGTTTGCCATCATTCTCGGGCCTGTTTCAGATTACAGACTGGCTCTTTGAAGTTGGCTGACAGACAAGCAGGGTTTTCCCCTGCTTCTCTGCCAGAAAGAGATTGGGTCATCCACAGCTCTGCCACCCACTGCATATCTTGAATGACCTCCTGAAGAAGACGTGTGCTTACTTAGGCATCCGATCAGCGAGCCTTCGGGAAACTATAACAAAAGCTTCAGTGTGAGCTATTTCCTGATTTCACAGCAAAGTCCTTGCTGAAATACAAGCCTCAGTGTGAGACTTTTAGAAAAACTGCTGTTACCCCCTACCATTGTTTCATCAAAGTCATGGTTGACTTAGAAGTTGTAACAAGCTATAAATAAGTTAACAGACATCAACACCGGACTTTAATCGCAAGTCATCCTATGATTTAGTCAATTTTCTTATTTAAAAAAGCATCACAAACATCTACAACCTGTCATCTATGTCAAATAATCCCAATTACTCCTTGCTTTTCAGTTTAATGCAATCTAGGCCTGGCAAACTCGACTCCTTTTAAGGATTTGGGTTATTCTGAGTCACTCACTAAACTGATTCAGGTTGTGCGAGTCACTTGAGTCAGTATTGTATGCTACATCTATAGGCAAGCCGAGGCGAGCTTGCAATGTTTCGGACTGTCTGCTCGACCTAATTGCATTTTAACATACTACATTTATACACCAAACCTACAGTAGGCCTAGCTAGGCTACGTGCAGAACATTGTATGTTATTTCAGAAGTGAAAGAATGGCTTTTGTTGTGGATTTGCTTTACCCTGAGCTTGAGCAGAGACTTCACTCACTCGACTACTGATCCACTCATGACAACGTAGCCAGTTGATTGCGGGATTGACTGACTCACGCGAGAACTAATGAGTCATCGACAACTCGTGAGTCGAGGACTTGTGAGGTATCAAGTGAATCCCGTGGTTTGCGAGCTTGCAATGTTTGTCTGCGGGTCGGGAAGTTCCTGTAACCTGTTATCTTGGACTGTCTCTCTACTCTCTCAGTCACTTGAGTTGACTCGTGGAGTTGTGGTTGCCTACAAAATTGTTGCCTGTAAAAATGTAGTCAGCAACCTAATCCAAGTATTCCAAAATTAACGTGACTTGATAACTTTCTGTTATTTTTAAATTACTTGGATACTAAATCTGGACATCCCTTGCGCTGTACTGTGATGATGTAATTTTCTTAGGCCATGATAATGGATTGTTTCCACCGGCGTGATGTCGTGAAGTGTTTTAATGTGTGCACATGCGCTGCATGTTAGTATATCATTACTAAATTATTCTGTATTCTGATTATGTTATTTCTGTTACTTTAACAGAATACAGTATCCTAATTATGTAACGCTGTTCCATGTATTCCATTACTCCCGAGCCCTGACTACCACACAGCCTGCTTCTGTAACCGCCATCTTCCTCTAAAGAACCTGAATAATAAAAATAATAATAATTCATTACATTTATATAATGCTTTATCATAGACACTCAAAGCGCTTCACCTAGTATTTTAGCTGCCTATCCCTTACCATACTATAATCATATTTATTTCCCATAACCACAATCTTTCCCTGACCCAACCCTATTACAGTTTTTTCCAATTGCTAAAACACAATTTTGCAAACTAGGCTGATTTTATCAAAATACTTAACACAATTAAAAAAAACACACACTCAAACTGCAAAATACCTCATATATCCTGCAACCAAAACTACATATAGCATTATCAAAATCAAACTTTTGCACCAAATGGCACACACTTCATTCATATTACCAGATGTTTGTCTAACCAACTACACACTGTTGGGCATAATGAAAAGCACTCTCATCTTTAGTATGCTTTGCCATAATACTAAAATAGTTCAAATTATAGAAAATTCTTCAGATTGTTCACATGCACAGATATATTTGCACACACACACACACACACACACACACACACACACACACACACACACACACACACACACACACACACACATGCTGTTGAAACATTTATTTTTTTATTTTTCACCACACAGCACAGCAGATATATTTACATTGGACTTACCAAAAATATGCTCACAAAAAACAGTAAACTGAAAAAGAAAATTGCAGAAAAAATGTATAGAAAAAAATATATAGAAAAAAAAGAGGCATCATAGTGCTTACTTCCTGATTGACGTGGTAACAATGAACCATTGAGGTGTTTGGCCACGTGGCGCATATATTGGCCAATCAGCTCATGTAGTGTCATTTTGAATGGCAGTGATTTGAAATGGCAAACATGTGACATGATGTCAGATTGTGTCAGATGCAGAGAACCGTGGTCAGTGCATTTAAAAAGTGCCATTTTGAATTGCAAAATGTGTGTAAAACAGAAAATGTGTTTAGACTTTTGGAGACTTGAGAAGAGGTTTTGCTCTCTGTGTGTCACTTTAAATAATTGTGCTATGCATGTCATTTTAGTGTGTCAGAAATTGGAAAAAACTGTAAGGGTGACGTATCCGGATATTGTAGAAAGTGAGGAAGTAAGAAACATTAGATGTAAAAAATCAAAGAAACACCTGAAAGTAATTCAAGATTTATTTTATTAATATTGATGTATTGCTGTCTCTAACATAACAAGCACCAACCACAGTTTGGAGGCAAAGGAGGCAGAAATTTAGCATCAAGGTCAAGTGTTTATGAGGTTTTGTGTGTGTGTGTGTGTGTGTGTGTGTGTGTGTGAGTGTGTGTGTGTGTGTGTGTGTGTGTGTGTGTGTGTGTGTGTGAGCGTGAGCGAGTGCGTGTGCGAGCGCGAGCGTGTGTGTGTGTGTGTCTGTGTGTGTGTAGGGCATTGTAAACATTTTTTGTAAAAAGATGAAGCTTGATCTGATCGTGACAGAATACAAGATCTAAACATGCCGAGTTAGTAAGAATGCTAATTTACATCTGTAATGCAGCATAACATGCAAACTATGTTATAATTGTAATGAGTAAATATTTTCTTTGATCTAGCACCTACTAGATTTCTGTCGGAGCCTTCAGTCCCATCCTGGAGCCTCTATCATTAGATGGAGATGAGTGAAGTGAAGCCAATGACCAAGGCAACACATTTAGTTTGACAAACTTTCATTGATACTGATGGGTTTGTAATATTGAAAAATGTTTAACACTATGGTTTTAGGTGACTTCATATTAAGCAGCACCTTGTGTCATGATGACATACTGTAGATCACGTGTGGCACATATGAAGCTGGCACCCTTACTCACTTTCCTTCTCTGCCACGGACCATTGAGCAGTGTAAAGTCTGCAACCAAAGCCAGAGCCTAATCCAGCCAGGACAGTCGCTGGCAGAGGCCAAACTCTTGCAGACTGCAGCGCTGCATCAGTGGCGATCACCTTACCACAGGTCACAGGGATGGTGTAGGGGACTAAACGTCAGAGTCAGTACCACAACGTTGGGTTGATGTTGTTCATCACACACATCAGAGTCCATTGTGTTTTGAACTCAGAAGAATAAAGTTAGAGATGCTCATTTTTGTGTCTGATAAAGTAATAATAAATAAAGAAATGGTCACAGACAGCTTTATCAGCCAGTGAAGAAACGTGAAGCAGCATTTTTCTGCACATAAAGTGAGAAACTCCACCCACTGTTGCCGGTCATACTCCAGTCCCAACGTGTCAAGGAGTAAATCAGTTCGGACTCGGGCTGGGAGGCTTCAGACCGTACTGGTCAAACAGCAGGAACATTATTAATGCAGCTACCTTTAATGCTTCTCAGAGACTTTAAAAACCTGCAGATATCCTGCAGGTGTCAGCGGTGCGTAAAAGTGTAGCTCGACAAGTCGTGCGTAAAAGTTTCCCCTTCCCTTCGGAGATCATGCGCAGCTTCTCGGAGCCACGCGCCTTTTCAGCGCGAGGCGGAGATGCAGCCTGTCTCGGGACTATCTTGGCCTCATCCGTTCCTGGTTCTGATGCCAGCGCGGCCCCTGTGAGCCACACGGCGTCCCCGGAGCAGTCTCCGGTTCTGTACAGGCCTCCTGACACTCTGCAGAAAGAGGAAACGACAGAGGAGAGAGAGCCCAAAGTTTATCTGGAAGCCAGCGACCTTTGGACACAGTTCCACAAATGCGGCACTGAAATGGTCATTACAAAATCTGGGAGGTACAGTTAAAGTGCAATTATTGCGCATGGATGGACAGTTGGAGAGTTGGACGGGGCTTTAATCAATCTTGTGTCTGTCTTCTCCTGCAGGCGCATGTTCCCGCCGCTCAGGGCCCGCTGCACCGGGATGGACACAGAAGCCAAGTATATTTTCCTGATGGACATCGTGACGGCTGATGACTGCAGATATAAGTTCCACAACTCCCGCTGGATGGTGGTGGGGAAGGCGGACCCGGAGATGCCTAGACGCATGTACATCCACCCCGACAGCCCGGCCCCGGGCGAGCACTGGATGTCCAGAGTGGTCAACTTCCACAAACTCAAGCTGACCAACAACATCTCCGACAAGCATGGATTCGTATGTTTGGATTTGGGTTCTGAAACTGTAACGAACTTCCGCCTACAATAATAATAATAATAATAATAATAATAATAATAATAATAATAATAATAATAATAATAATACTGCTATCAGAGAATGTGTTAAAGGCCTCTGTGCTGATTTATAACATGTAAATAGATATTTGCTGTGATGCGTGACGTCATCCTTTAGAATTTAATATTATGTTGATATATTACACTTCTCGCTCATATCTGTATAATTCTTTTTTAAAACGATAAAACAAGATAAATTAGGTTTTGTTACAGTTTTTTTACGATCGCTATGACAATTTTTTCAAAACTTGTACAATTTTCCTAAACTCTTAACACAGTTAGCACAACATCCGTCTGTGTAGGCTATACAATTAACACATTTCTTGTTGTTTTGACACAAAATGCATACAGTTAACACACATTTAAAATGCTTCAACTTCTTTTACACACAAGCTCCACCAAGACCAGAACAATGGATCTTTACTGACCAATTTACAAATGCTTTCACTCTGTAAGTCAGAACAGATAACATCATGTTCCTAACCTAACTTATAGGCTAAAGTCAAAGTGAACAGCTGTTCATATTGTCAATTGAAACACAAATATATCCCCTGGATTTTGTTCCATTGCTACTGAGAAACAGCTGATTGAAGTTATGTAAATAGATCGATCACAGCTGATTGATATCTAGGAACCACACTCAGGTGTTGAGGTTCTTTCAATTGCATGATCATATGGTAGGACATAAAAGAGGACCTATTAGAACAATATAGATGAACACGAAGAAAGGAGGAAAATGCCTGCAGGACAATTCTGTCTCTGTCTTCTGTTTTTCATAGATCGTACATTCTATAAAGTTACTCAGAGATGGGTCATTCATTTTCGGTATTTACAGTTTTTCACAATCGCTTTGACAATTTTTTCAATACTTTTAACAACTTTCCTTAACGCAACTCTTAACGCACCAACACACCTACAACACATGATTGGCAAAACAGTTCATTTCATGCTCAAAATCACACATTGAAAACTAAACTCCAACACTACAATACAATAATTCACTAACACAATACACTATGTCCACCAAAACAATGCAAACATGTCTCAAAATCAAATATTTCTTCCAAAACACTAACACATGTTCTCTCCCAACAGGAACATTTAGTCAATCATAGCACAATATCATACAAAACACTAAGATCACATGGAATTACAGAAACTATATTATTTGATATGTGTCAGGTCTGCTCCTTATACAGTAATAATAGACAATAGTATATTGTAGTGATCATAGATTGTGTTTTACACTGCAGTTTCTCTTGAAGCCTCTCTATATTTTTGTTTTGTTGGGTTTAGTAAATGCATGCATATATATATATATAATTTTGTTTTTTTACTGTAAAGATTATTTTTGGGGCTTTATTTGCCAGGACAGCTAGTTGAGAAAGGGGAGAGAGAGAGAGGGGGAAGACATGCAGGAAATCGTCACAAGTCGGATTCGAACCCTGGACCTCTGCGTCGTGTGCGCCTGCTCTTGGTGGAGCTTGTGTGTAAAAGAAGTTCAAGTATTTTAAATGTGTGTTAACTGTATGCATTTTGTGTCAAAGCAAGAATAAATGTGTTAATTGTATAGCCTACACAGACGGATGTTGTGCTAACTGTGTTAAGAGTTTAGGAAAGTTGTTAAAAGTATTGAAAAAAGTGCCATAGCAATCGTAAAAAAACTGTAATTTCTGCAGAAAAAGAAACAAAATGCATGCATTTACTAAACCCAACAAAACATAAATATAGAGAGACTTCAAGAGAAACTGCAGTGTAAAACACAATCTATGATCACTACAATATACTATTGTCTATTATTACTGTATAAGGAGCAGACCTGACACATATCAAATAATATAGTTTCTGTAATTCCATGTGATCTTAGTGTTTTGTATGATATTGTGCTATGATTGACTAAATGTTCCTGTTGGGAGAGAACATGTGTTAGTGTTTTGGAAGAAATATTTGATTTTGAGACATGTTTGCATTGTTTTGGTGGACATAGTGTATTGTGTTAGTGTATTATTGTATTTTAGTTTTCAATGTGTGATTTTGAGAATGAAATTAACTGTTTTGCCAATTGTGTGTTTTAGGTCTGTTGGTGTGTTAAGAGTTTAGAAAAGCTGTTAAAAGAATTGAAAAAATTGTCATAGCGATCGTATAAAACTGTATATTGTTTACCTGAGTGTGTGTGTGTGTGTGTGTGTGTGTATATGCGTGTGTGTGTGTGTGTGGGTGTGTGGTTGTGGCAGTGTGTGTCTGTGTGTTTGTGTCTGTGTGTTTGTGCGTGCGTGTGTGTGTGTGTGTGTGCGTGTGTGCGTGTGTGTGTGCGTGTGTGTGTGTCCAGACCATTCTGAACTCGATGCACCGATACCAGCCCCGGTTCCACATCGTGCAGGCCAGCGACGTGCTGAGCCTCCCCTACAGCACCTTCAGGACCTATGCATTCTGGGAGACGCAGTTCATCGCAGTCACAGCCTACCAGAACCACGAGGTAGTTATTAACCCCTGACCTAAAAAAAACTCACATCATTTACTTCAAGTTTAGGTATATAATCATAATCCACTGATAAATACTAATAACTCATAATAAGTATAACCCACTGCGATATAAAGATATGTCTCTACCTATTTTCTTTCAGATAACGCAGCTGAAAATAGACAACAATCCTTTCGCGAAGGGATTCAGAGACACGGGCAACGGAAGAAGAGAAAAGAGGCAAGTTATTATTTTCATTTCACAAAATATACCCAGCCATTTTAGCTTCATGTTTTTTCCTAATTATTGTCCTGTGCGTGCTCTGAGCTACTGATTAGCAGCAGAACAATGTCAAAGAGTTGTTACATGTCCACGTTCTGCCCCTTCAATTTGAATGAAGTACAAGTACACAAGTATTATCATGCAATATCATTCACAGAGTGAAAGTACACATTATGCAGAAAAGTGTGTTAGTATTATTATTGTTATTGTGTGTTATGATATTAGCAGATTATTTTTGCTGATATGTGTTTAAAGCTGTTAATAGAGGACTTTTTCTTTCTTCTAAAGCAGTGCGTCATTTATTAAACATTCAGCATATGTTTGTGTTTAAAAACTTGATCTGTAAAGTTTCTCTAGCTGGCAGATAAATGAAGCCGAGTCAAAAAAGAACATTTCCTTCTAAAATGTAGTGGAGTACAAGGAGGAAGTAGCAGGAAATACTCTTAGTATTAAATATTATTATAGTCTCTAAAATCCATAGAGAATTGTTTAGATTTGTCATATTTCATCTTTTCAGTAAAATGTTCAGTAATATTTTCTGTAAATCTTTATGCAACATGAAGTTCTAAATGTTTTTAGTGGGTAAAATACTAAATGATTTATTTATTGTACTTAAAGTACTACAATGTAAATGTATTCTAATAATATACAACACATATTTAATTCATCATTATCAATGAATCTGCAGATTATTGTCTCGTTGTGATGTATTCCAGTCCAAACAACAACGGTTAGATGTAAAACAAACCCTCACACTTTTACTAAATATGATATGAAGATAACTTCATATATCTGGAAAATATAGATTTTGTTGTATTTTGATGATTCCATAAATGTTGGATGTTGGAGGAATTGTTGTGTCTCTGTAACTGAGTGGTGTAAAGAGTTCTGAGTTAACTGCTGTATGTATGTATGTATATATATATATATATATATATAACGTATTTATCTATAAATAAAATGGAATTGAATCAAATATCAAATATTACCAAATTACGGAAATCATTTTGTTAACAGAAATCTAAAAAACTTTAACTTTTAGACTATTTTTTTAAAGCTATGTCCAAAGTTATAGAGTTCAACCAGGTTAGTCCACGCTGTAAACTCGCCAGAGCAGCTGATTGGAGCATGAGTGGGTTCAGCAGAATGCCCTCAGACGGGACCCAGAGAGAGAGTCAGTGTCCCCGCCGGGACAGGCAGCACACTGGTCTCTGAACAGACAAACTTCTTGAAGATGATGAAGATGCATTTATAGTAGAAATGATCCACTTCTAATCCATTGCTGTCTTGCAGAAGGATTCTAGAATCATGATTTGAATCATCAGCCATTAACATTGTATCATTATTGATTGTTTTTACTTCAACAAAATTATTAGTCAATTATTTTCCTTTTCTTTTCTCTCATAAGGAAACTAGAACATTCATCACAAAAGTCTAAAGAGATGCAGCTGACTGACATGAAATCTGAACCTGTAAAAGAATCATCTGCACAATATTCAGACAATTCCAAATCTTCAGGTAAGGAAAACCTGCATAATACAAATTCTACAAATATGACTCCAAAACTAACAGTCCCGTCTATCCAAGATGTTCATGGAAGCGACAGTGACAATGCTGACAATGTTGAGGAGGATCCTTGGCAAGAGTTGTGCGGAAGGAGAACTGAGCCGAATGTTTCCCTAGCAGAGAGGACAGCGAGAGATTCGGGCCCCAGACAAAGCCCTGTCCTCACAAGTTCCCCTGATGGAGCGGGCTCCTGCTGGCCTCAACACTTAGAGACACAGCCACTGGGCAGGCTGTGCAGAGGATCAGTCTATCCACCAGACTGTAACCCAAATCTGTGGGATCCCAGTATCCCCAGCAGTCTTCTCCACTCAGCTCAGGTTAACACCTGGACCAGGGGGGCCACCGCAGGAACAGGAAGTGGACCGAGCCTGGCAGCAGCGGGCAGGACTCCAGGACCTCCAGGGATCCCGGTGCAGGTACACAGACGGCCCACAAACCAGTCAAACCCTTTTTAAAACACACATCATTTTTAATGTCATTATTACACGGAAAAATTACTGGAACTAGTGGTGGAAGAAGAATTTATATCATAAGTAAAAGTAGCCATATCACTTTATACCCCGATATAATATATATTAATGAATTATTTATTAATAAAATTATGCTTTATTCAAAATCTTACGTACAGAAGAGGTAGCAGTAAAATGTACTTAACACTTTAGTAGGGTTGTTACAGGGTTATTATTAGTGCATAATAATGTGTAAGCAGCATTCTGATGTTGTAGCCTGTCGACCATTAACCATTTCATATGCATTATCTTAATTAGCAGTGTTAAACATCTGAGATGTAGTGAAGGAGAATTAAAAGTAAAGTACTCATGCTTTCCATTCCAACGTTTACTTGAAGCGAGTGTGAGGCGGTCAGACGGAGACAAGTTTCCACAGTAACACTCTCCCTGTTTCCTTGCTGAGCTGCCGTAGAAGGATAGTTACTCCAGGAAGATATTTGACTTTAAGTGTACTTTAAGATCCTCACTTGATTTATGTAACTCAGTCCGCTGAAGCCTCATATTAACTTTGCTAAACATTTCGACACAGAACAAGGACTGTTGATTTGAGCGGTTAGTTCCATTGGAGGAGCATCTGAAGGACTGTAGTCCAGTATGAGCTGGAGGAATGATTACAGCACGGGAAACCTGTTTCAATCTTCATACAGCACCTGACTACAAACTATGAAACTATCCTTTGATGTGCATTTTCATGTTACAACTTCATGTTATAACTTTAACTCACTGTAAAGTGTTTTATAAACTCATCGCTCTTTATGTATTATTTTAATTTGCAAAGTTACAAGAGCTGTTAAATGAATGTGGAAGAGTACAAGATTTTTCTCTGAAAAGTATTAGAGTATTTGAAGAAAGTAGCATGAAGTAAAGGGCAACTTGTCCCTTTTATCCATTGCAGACCAACTGATATTCTGTTGTATGTACTGTTTCCATGATAACAGGAGCTGGTGAGCCTCTCACACTTTGGAGGCTTCCTGTTTTATCCCTACTCCAGCTTCTCTGCAGCACCAGTCCACTGCCTCCTCCCACCTGTGCGGTCCCGAGTGGATTTCCAAGCCCATCCGAGCGTCCTCAGCAGGGACTACGTCCCCCCTCCCATCATGGCTTCATCTGCTCCTGCTTCGGGGGGTGCTGGACTGAGATATCATGCCCTTCATTGGCTAATGCTACCCAAAACAGAGCAGAAGGATTCCGTGGACAAAGAAGTTGAGTTTAAAAACTGAAATTGAAAAAGAAATTGATGTCAGTTAAGACGAGTCACAGACAGGATGAAAATATGAACCATGTCTGAAGTAAATCAGAGAAATAACTTCATAAATAAAACTGTCCGTTTCTCCAGTAAAGCTTAATCATGAAGTTGTAAGCCACTGTTTGTACACACACACACACACACACACACACACACACACACACACACACACACACACACACACACACACACACACACACACACTCTTTGCATTTAAAGAATTGATCGATTTGTCTCTGAGAGTGTGTTTTTTTCCCCAGTTATGTATTATGGCATCAGTATACTACCTTTATTTTAAAAGGGGAGGTGATGTGATGTATTGAACATTTGAGTTTTATATTTTGGCAACTTAGTTGTGCCATAATACCTGAGTGCAAGGAATGCTGGGATACGTGTTTTATGTCGAGCAAGTTGTTAAAAAGTTCTGTTATATGCTAAGCTGTCTGTCACAGGCAGTGTTTATAATACATCACATTTACTCCGTCCATTTATAGAATAATAGTAACCATTAGACATGTTCATGCAGGGATATACAATATAAGTCTCCATTTTGTGTTTTCAGAATGAACAATTCTAGCCAGTTAGACACAAAAAAAGAACAAACAAAAAAGAATAAATAATAATAAGAAATAAAAATAAGTAAGTAAGTAAATCAATTTCTAGACATATATATATGCGTATATGCACACATACGCATATGTACATACATACATATAGCTCTTAGAGAGCAAAATCAGGAAACAAAACAACAAATAAATGAGTAAGTTAGGAGGACTGAGTGAACTGTAGAAAAAGGTTAGTAGTTGCCGACACCCAGGGCACTGCGTCAGCTTGCTCGGATTCATGGCCAGCAGGAGTCATGAGGGCTATGGCTCATTTACACCTATAATGGGGCTGAAGGTGTGGCGGGCAGCCAGTGAGGTATAGCGAGGTAGGAACCTATGCAGACAAATACTAAATATGCCACTACAGTGACATCTCCCTAACGGAAAGCTGGTTCACATAATTAATCAGTGGCTTCCAATGAAAATCAAATGCATCAGTAGAGCCTCTGAGATTAAACTTTATCTTCTCAAGTTTTAAGAAAGACAATGTGTCACATAGCCAGGCTTTAAACCACGGTGGTAAGGGTGACTTCCGTAGAGTCAGAATTTTCCGACGAGCAATTAGAGTTAAAAGCAATAACATTAACTTGAGTTGTGGTCAATTTGAGTCCGTCCGGAGGTCTGCCAAAGATCGCTATATGGGGGGAGGGACAGATCCCCAACGCCAAAACCTTCGAGATTGTGTCAAAATATAGCTGCCAGAAGTTAAACAATATGGGGCATGACCAGAACATATGGGTCAAATCACAAGGGGTCTGAGAACTGCATATGATGAGACTTAACCAGAGAAGCCTCCTGCAGTCATGAGAGGGATCCAGCCTTGGTGAACAGCGACATCTAGTGGTCGCATCACATTCTGCGTCCCAAAGTTGAGTGCAGTCCCAAGAAAAGGAGGTTCATTTTCTACAGCTGTTTAAAATGGAAGGTGGAACCCTATTTAACAAAATAATAGAAATATTGAAATCCAACATCCCTGTTTTTGATTCTGATTTGTAAAGCAGTTGTGCAGTTTTATCTAAAGGGGATTCATGGGATGGGGCTGAGTTTGGGGGTCGAGCCCTGCATAAGGTCATTTGGTCATCATTTAACACGGACTCCCAGCTCTTCCGTTTCTTCTCTTCCACCCTAACAGATGAAACGATTTCCTAACATCAGCCATCACTTGGCGCGTGATTTATGGTTCTGTGGAGTCTCCACGCAGAGCTTTTCGCTGTAGTCTACGTAATGGACGTGACAATGTGATGTCAAAATTACGTAGATCTCGCTGGCACGCCACGATTCAAAGTGCTCGACCAGAGGTCGTACGCCACTCCATTTTTTGCAGCGGTGCACGACAAAGAGGAAACAGGAAGCATGAACGAGTTTGAGGGCAACGTGATGCCAGGACTCTCACAGTGACTGCAAGTCTCTCTGGTAAACTTACTGGGTTAAGATGAGTTCTTTTATAGTGAATGAAAGGCTTGATCCCACCAAGTAGCTCATCCAATCGTTGTGCAGACAGTCTTAAGTATTCAAAGTGCTTCTCTTCTTCTCTTCGCCATTGTTTACCTTTTTCTTCTTCTTCTAGTCCGTAGAAATAGCAAAGTGGGTAGCCTTTCTTCATTAGCGCCACCTCTGTTCAGGAGAAGACTGTAACTAGTGCCGCGACCACCACGTGCAGGTATAAATAGTTACGGCGCTCCCATGACGTCACACTGGCGCGCGGCAGGTCGGGAATGGCGAGTATACCGGACGTTTAAGGGGCCTGAAGTTCATACTTGTGCATTGGTGTGCGTGTTGATCTCTTTAAGAAAGGTGTGTGTGGTAGGGTGAGTGAGAGAGTGATGGTGATTATGTTCAGAGTGAGTAGTGACTCTAGAGTCATAGTGAGAGAAACAAAGTGTCTCCCCTGTTCTTTCTGACCACGGTGGAAATCTGTAGCAGGAGAAGTTAACCCTCTCCTTGATGTCATGTTGTTGATGGAGAAGGAGAACCAGGAAATGAGTTGGGGGGGAAATGCAACGCTACCAAGCCATGGCCGAGCAACATGCATCACCACAACGTGTAGTTAAGGCCTTTTTATGGTTGTGCATCGAATCGACGGCGTACCCCCGCCAGTGTTGCCAACTTAGTGACTTTGTCGCTAGATTTAGCGACTTTTCAGACCCCCTTAGCGACTTTTTTTCAAAAAAGCGACTAACGAATCTGTCGACTTTCTGTAGAAAAGTTGCCAGTATTGTCCAGCGAGCATGCGAGGTATTTCTCCCCTGTGGCCACCAAAACAGTCTCCTCTCTCTTCTGTTTTGTGACTGAGGAGCAGAGGAGCAGCCTCTCCCCTCTCTCCTCATGTGGGAGCAGCACTGCACACAGTGAGCAGGCAGGTAGAAAGGGGAGGGGGACAGGGTGCGGGGGCGGTGTAGGTAGGAGAGACAGCAGGACGCGACGGGAGAAAGACTCCACTGAGCTGGCCTGGACCTAGGCAAGCCAGCCTTCTTTGAGAATTCCTTATCGATCTTTTTCCCTCCCTTTGTAGAATTTCTTTTTTTACTCCAAAGATCGGCTACCTAAGGAATAATTATAAGGTCAAATTAATTCCTGAATTGAATTTGTGATTATTTGGCTAAAGATTTCTATTTCTTTCTATCTACCTTGCTGACACAACCAAGCCAAGCTTTATGCAAATGATTGCGTAATGACGTCACAAATATGCAAATGAGCATAACACGTCATCTAGCGACTTTTAGCGACTTTTGGAGCTGGTGCTAGCTACTTTCATTGGAAAAGAGTTGGCAACACTAACCCCTGCAGACCCGTCTGTGTCTACGCCGGACCCTACGCCGTAGGTGCACCTCTCGAATAAATGTAACTACACGTCGCTTGGCCGTGGCCCATCCCACATGGGATTACAAGACACCACAAATTGACTTATTTAACAAACGTCTTCCTGTCGCATATACAAATCATTCGGAGAAATACATGAATACAAATATATACATATACACATATATATACACACACACACACACACACACACACACACACATGACATACAAACAACATATTCCATATTTACCAAATCAATCTCTGCTTTTATCTTATCCTATCTACTAGAATAGGTTTACATGCTTTGATTTTTTTCATGCTGCAGCTCCTCTGTCTAAACACTCCAGGTGTTTCTCAAAGTCGAGGGTCCCTCCAAGTCGGGTCCTCCAGAGTCTAGGTAAGGCTCCTCGTCATTCGGAGAAACACGTACATGGAACAGGCTAGCGCGTGCATTTTCAATTTAAAAAATATGTGTTTTTTGTCACAAAGAGTTGTGATCACTCCCTTGCGTTGTGAAAACTTTTCCCGTTGTCCGTTGCACCGGGATGTGCCGTTTCCATTTTTTCTCTCTAGACGCAAACGCAACACGAGCGGAAACACCTACGTCAGCACGCTACGCTACGCGCCAAATCCGTCCAGTGCGGAAGGCGCGCGATAACAAAACAACAGAAGCAGCAGCAGCTCAGTGTTGGTGTTCCCTGTCGGCTGTTTAGACCAACTCTTCCCCTCAGAATGTCTCAGCAGGCGGGATACTCACCCAGCTTCAAGCGACCGGCGGACATCATGCGAATGAGGAGGAAAAGAAGCCGCAGCGAGGCCGGCCAGGGCTCCACTGGCAGCCCGGGACAGAGCGACTCATTCCCGGCGGCCCTGGCGGCAGGTGTCCGTCCCTTCTCCCCGGGGCCGCTGTTCAGCAGCCAGCCGCGCTCCGGAGGAAAACGCAGGAACCCGTTCGCTAACATCGAGAACACTTACAGCCCCAAAAAGAAACGTCTCGTTTATGACGAAGAAGCTGCGGACACGTCTTACAAGATGAAGACATGGACAGACAAAGAGGGACACGACGAGGACATGTCAACAGAGACACGAGGAGGTTTAACTCTCAGCGCGAGGCTGACTGAGGCAGAACAACAGGAACATGTCTCCAGCAAGGTCCGTTACAATAATCAAACTTTCAGATATACATCTATCACGGCCGTCAAGCCACATGTTGCTCTTCAGAAGCCATTTGTTAGGCTTCTTTTTCTAGTTTCAGGCAGCAGTCTGTGTCGTTGTTTCGTAAGCTGAAACTTATTTCTGTTTGACATCAATAGATTTAAATTTGTGAATTATTTTGTGTATAAAGCCATCCATGAGATTGGAAGCTTGCCTGGAGTTTTCTGGAAATACTTTCAGTTCAGCTCTCCCCTGTTAAAACCTCAGTCAGTTATGTGTCAAGTATTGATCATACTGTGGATGTGGAACATGAATCAGTCCTGTCAGTCTGATAAAACGATAAGAAAACACAGTTACTTTGTTCTGTTATTTTCATTTTTAGAGAGTTACTTGTTTATGTTAATATTTTTTTATTTAGATTTTTCTTTTAAATAAAAAATGATTACGTTTTGCTCTTTAATATTGCTGTGTCGTCTGCTGTAGAAGCGTCTCTTCTCTGGAGACGACTCTGTGTTTGAAGAAGAGGAAGAGGAGGTTAAAGCTCCACTGCTGAAGGTTGGACTCCTGGTTTGATTTTTGTACAAAATGTCTGTCTCTCTCCACGTGTCTGCCTTGTTGTAAACGTCTCTGTGTCCCCAGAGTCCCCAGGCCATCGCTCCAGCCTCAATCTCCCCCCCTGTGTGCGCCGAGTACCCGGCCGACTGGAGCCTGAAGACCCGCCTCCTCTTCACCTCGCCGCTCACGCTGTCCTGGGCTGAGCATCCCAAAGCTCAGGAGGAGGCTGCAGGGCTGAGTCAGCACTGCAGAGCTCACTTCCTGTCTCTGCCTCACAGTCTGCAGGTACTCTCGGTGTTATTTTATTTGGTGGGGTTATAGACCAAGATGTGCAGGTTTCAGCAGATGATTACAGTAACGTTACTGGAACCGGGCTGTAATATCCGCCGACATTTCAGTAACACAGTAAATCCTAAACTGTATTTTTCCAGCAGAGGACATGAAAACAGAATGTAAAGTGCTACTTCACTTTATGTTGCTGGCTGTAGTCTATAATGTGGCCAAAACTATGAACTAACTATATGAAAAGAACTAGGCCTGCACGATATTGGAAAAAACTTACATTGCGATATTGTTTTTCCCCCTGCGATATATATTGCGATATGAAAAAAAGACTAATTTTTACAAGAGGACATAAATAGCCCTATTTAGTCATTTTCAACTACTAGGGTGTAGGTAGGGGAGTGCATCTACAAAGAAAATAAAAATGAAAAAGGAAATGTTCTTATGTGAACCAGTCTTTGTAATGCTTTACAAAAACCAAAACAAGTAAGCACTGTGATTACTCTTACTGAAATTAGGAAGAAATACACTGGTTGACTGACATAACACCATTGTATTCACATAATATCAATCTAGGCTAAAGTGAATGTTATTAATAATGCATGCATGTTGCTTCCTCTAAATTTCAGGTTGTGGTCGACTAGCGGGGCCTGCTTTGGTTGTTTGATTAATTGATTAAAATAGATCATGATTGTTGGTTTGCTGTGCATGCAGAGCCTGAATGTCACACTCTTCAACAAACTGTGTATCCAAGAGCACTGAAATCAGTGTAAATTACGTTATATCAGAAACAGACTGCTGTTGTAGATTAGTGTTACGTTTCCAGCGTCGTAGCTCCGAACCATAACGTTAATTGGGACAGACCTTGCCCCCCCAACCTAATCAACTCGTCCATTTACACACACACACACACACACACACACACACACACACACACACACAACCTCATAAACACTTGACCTTGATGCTAAATTTCTGCCTCCTTGGCCTCCAAACTGTGGTTGGTGTTTGTTATGTTAGAGGCAGCCCGTCCCTGTCTCTCTGTCCCCTGCAGGACCCACGGGTGTGCCCGGAGCTCCGCTGTGCCTTCCAGCAGAGTCTGGTGTACTGGCAACACCCGTCCCTGCCCTGGATCTCTCTGTTCCCCCGGATTAACGCAGACAGGAACTTCACGGGGAAGAACACGCCCTGGGCACAGGACCGGGCTCTGCAGCAAAGCCTTATGACTGAATGGTCAGTTAGTACACACACACACACACACACACACACACACACACACACACACACACACAGAGTCTTGTAAAGGTCTGATATGGCAGCGTGTTGTTGTTCTCCAGGTCAGTGAGTCTGTCGTCTCTCTACAGTCTGCTGAAGGCCAGACTCTGTCCCTACTTCTACCTCTGCTCCTATCAGGTACTGTATACATCACACATCTTTATGGATTTTAAACACTAGGACTGTAACAATACACTCAACTCCTGAGTCATTAAGTTAACAGAATGAGATGCAGACAAATGAGTGAAAAAGCTTCCTTTTATTTCTATAAACTGTGCAAAACAGATGTGTCCTTTTATCAAAAGTGACACTGAAACTGTATTTTGTCCTTTACAGAAATTAGATTTTTAAAACAAATCCCATATCAAAATAACTAACTAAATAGAAACAAATCTCTTCTAATAAATAAACTAAGAAGACGTAGTGACGTCTGAAGACAAGTGAAATCAAATGTAGATTAAAAACTGCATCAAGATTCATTCAAGCATCTTTACACATTTATATTCAAATTTAAACCATGCATGCTTACATCCCTACTGAACCTAGTACATCCCTTTTTTTAAATGGGATGGTTGCATCTGAAAAAATGTTTGCCCTGTTGTGATTGAATGTTCTGATGTCAGACGTGTTTGTCAGTTGACAGTGCTGTTCAGGGCCGCAGGTCTCGGGGGCTCCAGCTCCATCACTGCCTTCATCTCTCCAACAACCAGGGGGCTCCGAGAGGCCATGAAGGCTGAAGGTGAGTCGCTCCCAGTACCTCATCTTCACTATTCACAATACAAAGGCTTTTCTCTTCTTATACATCTTCAACATGATATTAACTATGGAATGTTTTTGGTCTCTTTATTCAAATGGCAATGTAATTGTCAATTTAATTTTCAATTTTGTCATTCAATTTGAATATGTATTTTGCAATTGACATTTCAATATGCAAAGTTTCAGTGCAATCCTCAATTCAGTTAAAATTATTTGGACTAAAAATTAGAATGAAATCGCAACCAATTGCATTTCATTTTGCCATGGTTTTTTTGGTCTCTTTATTCAATGTGCCAGCTTCCTTGTTTACTGACTGACAGCCCCGGGCTTCCACTTCAGTCGTCAACGCCAGTCAAGGCTACTTCTGTTCTCTTTGTTCGCTAAGTTTAACGTTATACCTTAGATAACGTCCATACTGTCTGTTCAGGCTGGACTTTAGACCATTGTTGGTATTTTGTGTTTATTTTAGGGCTGTCAAACAATTAATATTTTTTAATCGCTGAATTTCTATAGTTAATCGCATATTTAATCACATGATTAAAATTCTATTATTTTGCATTTCAGAACAGTTTTTAAGTACATAATAATGATCGAAAACAATTGTTACCAGTGTGTCTTGATTGGGAATCAAATGAATGCAAAGAAAGTGACTTTATGAACTTGATTTTAAGATTTGTAATTATTTACTGTAAACAAAAGAAAAATGTGTGAATCTGTCATTATTGCCCAATTCCTCCAAGTACCTAACTAAAAAACTAAAGATCCCTATCCTTACCAGAGTCCATCTAGTGTTTAGTAACTCCTAAATAATGTAGATTCCTCACTGACGTCCAGTGATCAGCGGTTAATGAGACAGAGTTTGGACTCTGCAGCTGTTCCAGTGTGGCTGCTTTCTCCGTGTCATAACAGGCTGTGTATCCGTGAAAACTACTGTCCCCCTCGACGGCAATGAGACGGGTCAGAACATGCCAACCGTAGTACGTCTTTAAGACCCGAGTCCTCTACGATGCTGACAGGTCTGCAGTTAGTTGCCACCCATTTCGCAAGAGCTGTAGTAATTTTTTGGGATTCTGTTTCATCCACAGGTCGGCAAGTAGCACTCTCCAAAATAGTGCTTTGCCTGAGTGGGTAACATGCTAGCGGGTAGCATCACGTTAACTGTACTATTATGCTTAGCTCCGTAGGTGGAAGCTCCAGCTTGACGTGCTTCGGTGATATTTTAATTTGGCTTTACACAACGTGCATATGGTTTAGACTTGTCTACGAGCTGTCCGGGAGTTTTGGAAAATAAAAAGCTCCATTCAGGATTTCATTGCTGCTGTCTTTCTCCATCATGTCTGCAGCCTGCAGCAGCAGGATGTGTTACGAGGAAGTGGCAGCTTGATGATAAGTAACGGTGCTGCAAAGGGTCAAAATAGTAGCTGGTAGGCCCCAAGCCCAGTGAAGTGTAAAATAAATTAATAAATGCCGGCATGCGATTAATGTGATTTTATAAAAAAAAAAAAATAATGTATCGCATTGCGTCGGCCCTTAATCGCATCGCGATTAACCCGTTAACGCTGACAGTCCTAACATGCCTACATGATAAGGCATTACAATTAGCGTTATCCTGGGTTAGTAGCTTGCTAACAGTCTAGGCTAACACAAGGAAAGTAACTTTGCTAAAGTTTGCTATGTTTACTGCTGGTAGCTCACTAATTTACAATTGACAACAGCGAAGGCAGAAAAATGTCTGAGTTAAACACACAAGCATTTCAACCCCTTATCAACCTAACACCAGTCAGGGAAGGGTCATGGGAAGCCTTTAGCCAACTGTAACGCTATGTACTCTCGTTCTATAGCCTGTTTACATATGGTGAGCAATAAATGCGTAAGAACATCCCCAAAGTGTATCACTTAGTCTATTTTGATAATCGATTAGTCGTTTTTTTTTTAAGACAAAAGTATTTGATGTCAGCTTGTTAAATGTGAATATGTTCTAGTGTCTTCTCTCCTCTGGGACAGTAAACTGAAGATCTTTGAGTTGTGGACAAAACAAGACATGTGAGGACGTCATCTTGGGTGTTTGGGAAACTCTGATCCACATTTTTCACCATTTTCTGACATTTTAGAGACCAAACAACTAATCGATTAATTGAGAAAATAATCAACAGACTATAAAAATAATCGTTAGTTGCAGCCCTACATCCATGTTAAAGGTGCTCTAAGCGATGTTGGGTGACGTCACTTCTTGACTTTCAAAGTATTGTCAAACAAAATGAGGCTAGCTCGTCCCTCCCTCCTCATCCCATCCCCTCCCTTCCGTGCACTAACCCCCCCAATCCCCACCCCCAAATCCTTCTTGTCGGTTATTGGCTGGAAGACTGTTTATGTTTGGTGGTGCAGGTTGGCACAGGTTGTTTTTGTTGGCGTTTGTGGAGCCTGGACTGTCTACAGAGACCACGTTTTTTACAGTGTGTTCAGGGGTCAGGCAGCTCGCGGAAAGTGAGGAGATGTTTTTACAGTGTGTTCAGGGGACAGGCAGCTCGCGGAAAGTGAGGAGATGTTTGCTGTTTGTGACAAAAAGCAGTATCGGATACCGATACCGGTATCGGTATCGGAACATCTCTAATACAGATGTTTGACTCTCTGTGGTCTGTTCATGAAGAATTATACAGATGTTTGACTCTCTGTGGTCTGTTCATGAAGAATTATACAGATGTTTGACTCTCTGTGGTCTGTTCATGAAGAATTATACAGATGTTTGACTCTCTGTGGTCTGCACATGAAGAATCATACAGATGTTTGACTCTCTGTGGTCTGCACATGAAGAATCATACAGATGTTTGACTCTCTGTGGTCTGCACATGAAGAATCATACAGATGTTTGACTCTCTGTGGTCTGCACATGAAGAATCATACAGATGTTTGACTCTCTGTGGTCTCTGCGTGAATACTCATACAGATGTTTGACTCTCTGTGGTCTGTTCATGAAGAATCATACAGATGTTTGACTCTCTGTGGTCTGTTCATGAAGAATCATACAGATGTTTGACTCTCTGTGGTCTGTTCGTGAAGAATCATACAGATGAGATACAAAAATTTAGAGCCACAGTGCGACAACTTTTGGAGCCTTTGTGCTGGTTGCCAAAGACATGATGACGTTTTGTGGCTGGCAGAAACACCACCGACTATAACCCTACGTTAATGCATTGATGTTGTGTTCCTGTTCAGGTATCGAGTTCAGTCTGCCTTTGGTGGAGAAGAGGAGGAGGAGCAAGGAGCAACACAAGCTGAACGAGGACATAGAGTGAGTCTGCTGCCTCCACTCTACACTACACCTGTGACCCCACACTACACCTGTGACCCCACACTACACCTGTGACCCCACACTACACCTGAACCCTACACTACACCTGTGACCCTACACTACACCTGTGACCCCACACTACACCTGTGACCCTACACTAAACCTGAACCCCACACTACACCTGTGACCTTACACTACACTTGTGACCCTACACTACACCTGTGACCCCACCCTACACCTGTGACCCCCACACTACACCTAAACCCTATAAGTTGAGTCAAAGCTAATTGACAGTTATTTAATTTGAATCATAGGTGTTGTGAGCTGAATGAGGGCGAGGACAGTCTGGAAGCTGATGATGAAGAGGACGGTGATGATGAAGACGGCAGCTTCTCCTGGCTGAAGGAGATGGGAGTCCAAGATAAAATCAAGAAGCCAGACAGCATCTCCATTCAACTGTATCCTCCTGCTGCTCTTACTCCCTGCTGTAGCACAACTAACATACAGTGGGGCAAAAAAGTATTTAGTCAACCACCAATTGTGCAAGTTCTCCCACTTAAAAAGATGAGAGAGGCCGGTAATTTTCATCATAGGTACACTTCAACTATGAGAGACAAAATACCCTTTGTTGGCAATGACAGAGGTCAAACGTTTTCTGTAAGTCTTCACAAGGTTTTCACACACTGTTGCTGGTATTTTGGCCCATTCCTCCATGCAGATCTCCTCTAGAGCAGTGATGTTTTGGGGCTGTCGCTGGGCAACACGGACTTTCAACTCCCTCCAAAGATTTTCTATGGGGTTGAGATCTGGAGACTGGCTAGGCCCTCCAGGACCTTGAAATGCTTCTTACGAAGCCACTCCTTCGTTGCCCGGGCGGTGTATTTGGGATCATTGTCATGCTGAAAGACCCAGCCATGTTTCATCTTCAATGCACTTGCTGATAGGAGGTTTTCACTCAAAATCTCACGATACATGGCCCCATTCATTCTTTCCTTTACACGGATCAGTCGTCCTGGTCCCTTTGCAGAAAAACAGCCCCAAAGCATGATGTTTCTACCCCCATGCTTCACAGTAGGTACGGTGTGCTTTGGATGCAACTCAGCATTCTTTCTCTTCCAAACACGAGGAGTTGAGTTTTTACCAAAAAGTTCTATTTTGGTTTCATCTGACCATATGACATTCTCCCAATCCTCTTCTGGGTCATCCAAATGCTCTCTAGCAAACTCAAGATGGGCCTGGACATGTACTGGCTTAAGCAGGGGGACACGTCTGGCACTGCAGGATTTGAGTCTCTGGCGGCGTAGTGTGTTACTGATGGTAGCTTTTGTTACTTTGGTCCCAGCTCTCTGCAGGTCATTCACTAGGTCCCCCCGTGTGGTTCTGGGATTTTTGCTCACCGCTCTTGTGATCATTTTGACCCCACGGGGTGAGATCTTGCGTGGAGCCCCGGATCGAGGGAGATTATTAGTGGTCTTGTATGTCTTCCATTTTCTTATAATTTCTCCCACAGTTGATTTCTTCACACCAAGCTGCTTACCTATTGCAGATTCAGTCTACCCAGCCTGGTGCAGGTCTACAATTTTGTTTCTGGTGTCCTTTGACAGCTCTTTGGTCTTGGCCATAGTGGAGTTTGGAGTGTGACTGTTTGAGGTTGTGGACAGGTGTCTTTTATACTGATAACAAGTTCAAACAGGTGCCATTAATACAGGTAACGAGTGGAGGACAGAGGAGCCTCTTAAAGAAGAAGTTACAGGTCTGTGAGAGCCAGAAATCTTGTTTGTAGGTGACCAAATACTTATTTTCCCGAGGAATTTGCAAATAAATTCATAGAAAATCCTACAATGTGATTTTCTGGATTTTTTTTTTTTTTTCTCATTTTGTCTCTCATAGTTGAAGTGTACCTATGATGAAAATTACAGGCCTCTCTCATCTTTTTAAGTGGGAGAACTTGCACAATTGGTGGCTGACTAAATACTTTTTTGCCCCACTGTATAGAGCTGCAGGGATGAATGGATTAGTTGTCAACTATTAAATTAATTTGAAACTATTTTGATAATCGATTAATTATTTTGAGTCATTTTTATGAAAAACGTGTGATGTTAGCTTGTTAAATTTTCTAGTTTCTTCTCTCCTCTGTGACAGTAGTTGTGGACAAAACAATCTTGGGCTTTGGGAAACATTGATCCACATTTTAGAGACCAAGCAACTCATCCATTCATCCAGACAATAACCCACACATTAATCCAAGATGAATATAAATGTTAGTGTCAGCCCTTGGGGAAGAATGAGTCAAGCTCCTTGACCCGTGGTGCAGTCGTAAGGAGGGTCAGACGGTGTGTGTTGACCACCGGCCCGAGTCGCTGGTGTGTGTGGACGGCTCACACACCTTCACCCTCATCAACTTCCTGATGGGCTGTAAGAGTCTGGTGGCGGCCGCCGGCTCCCAGGCCGGGCTACCCCCGACACTGCTGGCTCCCTGCGCCTTCAGAGGGGCTGCCATGCAAACACTTAAGGTACGCGCACACACATACACATGCGCACACAAGTGTGGCCTGAAGTTCATGTTTTTATTGAATTCCACAGCAGTGGAGCTCTATATCTGATAAAAACAAATAAAAAAATAAAAAAAACTGAATCATTCTTAAATGTGAGTGAATATCTGAAGAAATTGTGGAATGTATCTGGGAGAAATACAACAGTCCCACTGTGTGTGTGTGTTTTTTCAGGCGCGCAGTGTGAATGTGAAGAGCCAGGTTGGTTCTACCTTCCAGAACATCAGCAGTCTGGAGATCACAGGTATATCATCATATATACAGTATATATGTATCATACTTAATGAACATAAAGTCTGAGGTGGAGCGCTCTTTGGAGGCACTTTAATTTAATTTCTCCTCTTTCCTTTAGGACCGATCCTTCCTTCGTCTCTCCACGCCATCACTACTCTCCTACGACCTGCACAGAAAGGAAACTTCTCGGCTGCTCTTTACACACACACACCCACCGCCGTCATGAACACACACACACCCAAGCTGCAGCAGGTAAGACGGCTTTCTGTACACAGATTTTAATTATATTCAATCAGTTTGTTAAAGAACAGCACATTAATAAAACCCATGATTCTACATGGGTTAACAATGCCAGAGTTAGCCATAAGGCTGTGCTCATGTATAGTCCCCTGGCCTCAATGTTAAAAAGCTTAAAGTATTCCGGCACCGTGCCGGATCGCCGGCATGCGGCCTTGAGGGGGGAAAAAAATGCAAAAAGTTGCATGCGGTTGATTATTTTCGAGGCAATTGATTTCACCTACCAATCATATGAGAGGAACCAGCTCTAACTAACGCAGGGCTGAAGTACTCGGGCCTGGTGCCCGATTTCTGGAGTATGACTATTTAAGAAAAATAAATAAAAAGTCCGTATGGAATTTGTTTTTGATGTGCTGGATTTAACCAATCATCGAACTTCCACCTAACGATGAAACGAGTTCTAGCCAATCAGACGCAAAGTAGGGCGGATCTTTGCCGAAATGCGAGAGTGCGGTGTGGTCTCCGTGGTAACGTGGCTAAAAAAAATGGAGGCAAGGTTGATCAAACATGGAGCATGTAGATACAGCTTTAGTTGAGAAAGGAGTTAAAACAAATGGTGCTGGGCATGAATAGAGGACTAGAGGAGACGGGAAGCTGTTCAGCACGGTGCCTCACACTGAGGGAGGCTTCTGCAGCGCATGTTTAAGGAAGACGCTGCACGGCAGCAGCGGTGAGACAGGGCTGCTAGTCATAAGATGCTAGTCACAAAGCTTTGGTCCGTGCACTCTGTCATACGAGTATGTTACCCCGGCAACGACGGCTACCGCTGCGACTGGTCCTTCACTGACCCACCGTGTTTGTGATATAAATAATGTGTGTGCAGGTTCATAGCGGAACATGATTTATCATTAACGATGGCCACTGTGTGAAAGCCATCTGAAGCCCAAACTGCCTTGACAAAGCTGTCTGTTTGGAATCAGCATGGCAGGTATTTAAACATCACGGCCTTGTCCCAGAGTTTAGACGTCTAGCTATATGAAAAGATAAACAATGCGACGTTTTTAATAATGTATGTTGAAGCAAACAATGTACATGAAGCAACTAATATCAACATGGACAAAATCATGAATGAACCAATTCTCTTTTTTGATGATGACCTGGCCAAAGTAACAACACATCTAGAAAGTTCTGTTTTAACAATTATTCATTGTAGGATTTTGATATTATTGCAATATGTATATCTACATTGATTCTTAATTTAACATATGGTTGGAAGAAGTAAAAATTGATCCAAAACTTTTTACTTCTTAAACATTATGACTTATTATTTTGTAATGTAAGAAGGAACTGTTTTGCCAGTCAAATTAACTTTAATGAGCGCATATTGAAATATTACACTGACACCCCCCCACCTCAAAAAAAAGTTTCAGGCTCAGGATTTTTTTTCTCACTTTAAGCCCTGTAAAAAGGCTTTCTTTAAATAATACAAAGAAAGAAACAAGAAAGGAAGACAACACAAGCACAAAAGAATACAGCACAGAAGCAGAACAATTAGCAATAAAACAAAGAGCAGAATTACAAGCTAAAACTACAGAGATTCAAAAAGACACAGCTGCTGGAGTGAAATAAAATAAAATACATAGAGATTGCAAACTACATGCCTAATGAATAGTTCTAATGCTGACATGTAAATGTGTTTTAGCTGCTTAGTAAAAGACTTGTGTTGAATTGTCTGTCTCTCTGTCTGCAGAGTCCTGTTGGGTCTGTGGACCTGTCCGGCTGTGGACTCCATCCTGCTTCCCTCCAGCAGCTCCAGCAGACCTCGGGCCTGGGGAAGACGGCTCTGACTCACATCTACATGAACAACTACAGCTACACCTGGAAGAACTGACTGCTCCGAGTCTGCTTCTTCTTTTAAAATACAAACTGTCTCTTTTTTTAAAGCTCTTGTAATGATCACATTGTTCTGAGTTTGTTTTAAATGTTAATGAATGCATTGTTTAGTTAGCTTCTTTGAAAATGTTTTTAATTACTTGTAATTGGTTTTATTTTCAATTTCAGTTTTAATAAATGAAATATTTTGAAATAAATACATTCTATGAAATGTTTTGAGGGTTGGTCAATTTGAAGGACTAGACTGCAGTCACAATATCTGTAGAGACCTTCTAACCCATTCACACAAGGCACTCAATGTCTGTCCTCACTAGGTGGTGGTGGTGATGGCGCAGTGGATATGACACATGCCTTTGGTGTGGGAGAGCTGGGTTTGATTCCCACTGTGATACATCAACCAATGTGTCCCTGAGCAAGACACTTAACCTCTAGAAGCATGCTTATATATATATATATATATATAGCAATTGTAAGTTGCTTTGGATAAAAACGTTAGCTAAATGACATGTAATGCTGCTTCCTGGACTTCCATCTTTGGAGACCTAAAGTCATTCACATACGCACAACCGGTGCAACGTCATAGAATGTCTGTGAACAGATTCACGCCAACTTTTATGGGAAAACAATCCCGCGTTCCCCATAGACGACAACAGTGTAACGACCGAGGAAATGTAAATCGCTCCAAACTTTTACTTTAAACAAAACGTTTTTAATTAATAACTATGCTGAAAGGTTGCTGAGTAGTACCACCAACAATACATCCAAAAACCCCGGTCTTCGATTTGTCCTAAAATGCCATGTCCTAAAATAGATCCTGATAGATGGGCTTTGGCTCCAGGCTATAGAATAGACCGGCATCACGAGGCTCTATATGAGAGGGAAGAATGGCGCTGTCGCATCAGGAGAGAAACCGCTGTTGTGTAGTGGGTTAATGGAGACTTTCACACTGATATATGAGGCTCATAAGAAATGTGAATATTGTGAGTCAGTGTGGTAAATGATGCTGGTGACAGTTACTACTGATGGATAACTAACGTTCGCTTTAGGGTTAGGGGGTTGGGGTTAGGGTAAATTAAAGAAAATCCCGCAGCCGAAGGCTGTGAGGTTAGGAATGAAAGAAAGGAATTCTGCTGCCGAAGGCAGCAGAATTAAATGCACAAACCATGGACCTACACTAATTCCCAACTCTCCTATCTCTCATTCAGACCACTGGGTAAATGTGTGCCCAATCTAGTGATCCAGGACCTTTCGACTCTCCTCCGCTGCTTCACTGGCCAGGTTGGGTTGGACTCAAGGATGGTGGCCCTGAGGCTACACCATCCATGGTCAATAAAATGCTGTACTAGAGGGATATGTAAATTTTTCTGGTTATTTATATTATATCGATGTTGATCAAGCGATGATCCTCAACCATGTGTGGGCGGACATTGTAAAGCCGGCCTCGCAATGTCATCTAGTCATGCCGGCATTGTGAAGCCGGCCTCGCAATGTCATCTAGTCATGCCGGCATTGTGAAGCCGGCCTCGCAATGTCATCAACCATGCTTGCATTGTAAAGTCGGCCTCGCAATGTCATCTAGTCATTCTGGCATTGTAAAGCCGGCCTCGCAATGAGTGGGTTTTTGACACTCGGAAATTAGCTGTTGGATGCTGTTGCGCTTGCAGCATATGTGCTGCAATTGGGACGGAATTCAACAGCTAGGTTCTATGTGTGAAAATGTGCTTCATTGTAAAGCCGGCTTGGCAATGAGTGAAACGGGATACCAGGGGCACGGGCAATTTGGGCCCGCGGTTTTGTATGGCCACAGGGGGGCTTAAGTGTGGGTGCCCAGGCTCGACCGGAGGTCAAGGTGCCCGGAGGTGGGCCCTTTTTCCTGAATGTATACCCGGGAGGTGAGCCCCTTTCTGGGGGCGCAATGGGGTGGCTCCCCGGTGTGGGCCTTGTAAAGTCGGCCTCGCAATGAGTGGGTTTTTCCCACTTGGAATTTGTACGTCAAACAAGCCTGGT